>NW_020944311.1:558614-599681 GCF_900497805.2 Vombatus ursinus | reverse complement strand
CCTACCCCATAGGATTGTTATGAAGGTCAAATGAGATGACTGAGGCACTTAATAAATGCTCATTTCCTTTTATCCCCAGCACTCCTCCCCCCCCCCATAGTCACACAGCCAATATGTGGCCAAGGGAGGATTGAAACTAGGTTATGTTTACTCCATGGCTGGTTCTGCATCATACCTCCCTGCTTGTCAGATACAGAGTATATCCAAAATGGTCTGAAGCCATTTCAAGAGGAAGCCTGGAACACCAACCTGGGGATCGTGCAGGAGGTAGCCAAAAGCCCCACTTTAGAACAGAGGTGTCAAGCATGCAGACCACAGAGCCCGTGGAATCCACAGCCCTCCCAAGTGCAGCCTGAACCAGCTTAAAATACAATTGGGGAGTAGTTAACAAAATAAATGAAAGTGCAATAAAACAAAGATAATATTACATTTTAAAACTAAGTTAATAATATGTGGCCTGCGGGGATCCTTCCGTATGGTTTAGTGGCCTCCATTTCTTCGTGAGTTTGACACCGTGGGTTTAGACATGCATTTGTATGGGAATTCCTTGGTCCAGAGGCATTAAGTTGGCCATTTGTAGGCTTGCCTATGTGTGCTGGAGACGTCAAGGTTCTGAACCACAGTCAATCGTGCCACACTTGGGTTCTGAAGTTCTCCGTTGAGAATGACAGCTGCACATCAAGTTCCCTGGAAGATGGTAGTGAGCCGTGCCAGGCAGGTGGAACCTAATTAACAGAGCATTAGTATGCCTGGAGGGATGTTGCTAGGACAAGCTAATAAAATCACACAATAAACAGATTCAAAAAGAAAACTTGTAGTTGCAAATGTGAGACTGAAATAGAACCTGGAATGAATTGTTGACTTCCAAGATGGGCAGGAACAAGGGTGCCTTCTATGGCAGCTTTCAGAAAAGAGGCATGCAGACAAGTAAGGCAGAGCACAGCCCTCGATGGACCATCTGCCCATTTAACCCCCAGTGGAAGTACAGAGCCATGTGGCAAGTGGGCGTTTTTAGATAGAAGTGAGTTGGCCTTAACGGAACAGTCGAGCTAGATCCTTGCCAGGGGTGTTGTTGCTCTTCCTGTACAATGCCAAGTGAAGGAAGCTATCTCCTGGGACAGTGCTCAGCATGGGGCTGGCTTTGCTTGTATGACCATTTCGAAGCTTGCTCTGTGACATATGTCCTCCATGGGTTGGGCTCGCTCAAGTGAAAGCAAATAATATGATTAAGCATGGTGGCTCAGGCCTGTAGTCTCTGCTATTACGGGAGGTTAAGGTTGGTGGATTTCTTGAGTTCGGGAGTTCTGAGCTGCAGTATGGTTCAAGTGGATTGGGTGATCTCACTAAAACCAGCAGTAATATAGTGAAGCCCTGAGAGCAGGTATACCAACAGTCTGCTTGAGCAAGGGCAAACCAGACCAGGTCAGAAAAGCGTAGCAGGACAAAGCTTCAGTGCCAGTCAGTATTGGGCTTGGTTCTATGAGCGGCCATTGCATTTCCATCCTGGGAAAGAGGAGAACCCAGGCTAACAACAAAGAAAAGAAAAGAAAGAGAAAGGAAAGGAAATAGTGATGCATATCTTCTTACTGACATCTCTAATTGCCGAGGTCCTGGGAGCAAGCTTAGGCCAGTTCTTCCCCTCCAGTTCCCTGATGTGTTGGGATTAAGCTGGAGAAGGGAGAGAGCCTTCTCCATAGCATGTTCTCTGGCCCCTGCCTCAGTATCTTCCTATTGCCCCTAGTATAGTATACATACTCTTTTTCTGATTGGCACAATCTGACCTCAGCCTACCTTTCCACACTTACTGCACATTATTCTTTCCCATGCACTCAATATTCCAGCTAAACTGACTTCCTTTCCTCAGCCATAATATTCTTCTTCCCATGTCTATGCCCCCATGTCCGGGATGCCTTCCCTTCTTACCTTTACCTCTTTGAACCCCTGACTCCCTTCAAGGCTAATAAGCACAGGTACACCCTCCCACAAGAGACCTTTCTCGATTCCTCAAGTTTTAGTCCTTTATTGCCCTTCCCCTGACCCAAGACCCAAGTGAGTAAGAGTGCTGGTCTGGGAGGTAGGAGGACTTGATTTCGAATCCCACCTCAGATAGCCATGTGACCAGGGGCAAGTAACTTAACCTTATCTAGAGAATGGGGATAATAATAGCACCTATCTCAGAGAGATTTTCCAAGGATCAAATGTGATAGCATGTGTAAAGGCACTATATAAATACTATTATTATTATTATTATTATTAACAGTATTTTGCATTTACTTTGTGTAAAGAGGCAATGAGATTTTTCACTGGCTAAAATAAGCCACCAAAGCTAAGGGGGGCAATGTGGTACAGTAGAATGTTGGGGTTATAATCAGGGGACCTGACTCTCAGCTCTACCACTGTCTGTGTAACCTTGAGAAAATCACCTGTGTTCTCTGGGCCCTAGTTTCCTCATCGTTAAAATGAGGGAGATGACCTATAAGGTCTCTTCTTGCTCTGAATCCATGATTCTACGATCCTCATGCAGGAATTTGGGCCAAGTTGATGAATAATGACGACCATGCCTCTTACCTGATGTTCTGGCTCAAACTAGTTTGTAGGCTAAGCCAGAGAGGGACTTGGGAATTTCTAACCTTAAGTCAGATAGTTGTCTAAAACATAGAACTGCAATGTCCACCCCAGACATAGAGGTTAAAAAGAAAAGACTTAATCTTAGCTTGCAGGCACTCTACCTGTCTCTTGTTAGCTGGATACGTTGGCTATGGCTAAAGAACTGGGATGGAGGACGAGTGTCTTTGGAAGCAAGGAGCAGTGTCTAACAGGCACCATGAGACCACAAGAGCTACACTCACCTGAGACCAGGTGCCTGGCCATCAGGTAGCAGCCAGCAAGAGAGTAATATACCCAATGGAAGTACCATATATTACGGACAACAGACAGGGATGTCAGTGTAATGATATCACCGGAAGAAATTTGGCCCTATATCATAAAAGGCATAAGCCACCCCTCCCCTTGTATGCTCTGGTCACATGTGTTCTCTGCTTGTTTGCCCCTTCACAATATGCTATGACCATATATGTTTCCTACATGTTCCTACATGTGTGCCACTTATATATGTATATTCTTACTCTTATTGGTTGTGTGAGTACTTGTAGAAGAGCATGCCCCAGGTTTACGGAAGAAATTGTCCATAACTACTTTTTTTTTTTTTTTTTTACTGTGCTATTTCCTGACTTTGCTTTGAACTATTACTTTATTCAAATTTGCACTACATATTTTCATTGGGCTGGAACCAATTAACTTTGAATAGTGCAAATTCAAATACATGTGACAACTCCGGGGGATTCATTATTCACACTAATTGGGCCCTAGCTGTAATTCTGTCCTCTTGCTGACTAGAAAAAATGTAAACACATTAGTGGGGGCTAGTGAGCTATGTTTTGGCTGATGTGTGGCAGATGAATTGTGATGGGGAGAGACTTGAGGCAGGGAAACCAATTAGGAAGCTATTTGAATAGTTCAGATATGAAGTGACATTTCTCTGAAGTTGGGTGGTGCCTGCATGCATGGATAACAGGGGATATGTATGAGAGATGTTGGGGAGGTAGGACAGACAAGGGTTGGATATGAGAAGGAGGGAGAGAGAAGAGTTGAGGGTGACCCCAAGGTTGTTAAGCTTGCTTTGAAAGATGGTGGTAAGGGGCAGAGATGTACATGTTTGGATATGGCCCCTGTTTGGATTTGTCATGCTTGACCATGCTTATTTGTTACATGGGGCTCTCCCTGCCCCCATTTTCCTTCTCTTGGTTTTTATTTTGGGTGTGGGGTATTGCAGGATAAGGGTTAGCAATAGTGATGCCAAAAAAAGGGAAACAAACCTAAGGCCATTGTAACATTTTAAAAAAATGTACAGAAATAATAGGAAATTCCAGAAAATAAAGGAAATTCAGAAGGGAGTTGTAATGTATGCTGCATATAAAGCTGACTTCCTGTTATTTATGCTAATAAGACTGACAGTCATCAATGCATGTAGTCAAACTTTATTGACTATTCAAAAAGACAAACATTGAGGCCCTAAGAGCAAACCACCAACCTGATTCCTAAAGTGTCAGGTAGGGTGTCTTATACTGGTGCTCATGACAAGGTGCTGTCTCTGCCTCGTGGGGGTGGGGTGAGGCATCTCCCTCTAAGGTCGCATTCGGGCCACACTGCTCTCCGGTGAACTTGGGACTCTTACATTTCCAAGGGCAGGCAGTGAAGGAATCTCTCCTAGTGTCTGCCCTGGAACGCTTTTGGTAGCTTTTTATGGTCCTGGCTAAGGGTATTTAATTGTATCTAACTTCTAATTGGTGAGTGATTACCTAAGCTTATGATGAAAGGAAACTTCAGTAAAAGCATTAGTTTCCTTACATCATTAGCAAATGTTTATTTTATTTTATCTATTTTTTATCAGATTTGAGGCATGCGCGCATGTGTGCGCACACACACACACACACACACACACACACACACACACCCCATTACAGCTTACCAGATTTGAGGGATACACAAGTGCTTATCTTATTACAGAAAAACAACTCATGTAATAACTACTTAATCACAAAAAGGAGGCTTAGAACAAAATGGAGTTGCCCATCCTAAGTTAACATGCTTATTCCAACTACAGAAGAACAGAGAAAAAGGATAGTTTCGAAAATAATATCCGTGATCCATTATGTACTTTTTTTAAAGCAAGTAGTATGATTCATGGTTTCATATAGAATCTTCTTTTTGAGAATCTTCTTTTTGTGTTTTGCTTTGTGTATGAAAATGTTCGTTTTTGGTGTTTTAAGTTCAGAATTTTGAAAATAGGCTTAAAAACAAAAGGAAGGGAGGAAGAAGGAAGGAAAGAAGAAGGAGGAAGGAAGGAAGAAAGAAAGAAGGAAGAAAGAAGGAAGGAAGAAGGAAGGAAAGAAGGAAGGAAGGAAGGAAAGAAGAAGGAAGGAAGGAGGAAGGAAGGAAGAAAGAAGGAAGGAAGGAAGAAGAAAGGAAGGAGGAAGGAAGGAAGAAGGAAGGAAGAAGAAAGGAAGAAGGAAGGAAAGAAGGAAGGAAGAAAGGAAGAAAGAAGGCAGGAAAGAAGAAAGAAAGGAAGGAAGGAAGGAAGAAAGGGAGGAAGGAAGGATGGATGATAGATGGTGGTTTCTTGATAGAAAGAAGATCTGAGAAGTTTTGCAAAGAAAGATAGTAAGTTCTCCATAAGATGCCAATGAGACATCTAGTTGGAGAGGTCCAGTAGGTTGTGAAGCTTTCCTTGATATCAAGCTGGGCCTTTCAAGCTGAAAGTGTTTTCTTCTCTCCTCAAGTATTCCTGGATTGCTCTGGTTCTCTCTTTTGTCCCCATGACGCCCTATCTTGTATGACACTTATTTGTGTGTGAATTGTCCCCTCCCCCAACTTAAGCGTCTTCGAGGTACAGACTCTGCCATTCAGAATCTTTGGACGATAGCCCCAGTGCCTAGCACAGTGCCTTGCACTTACTAGTTGCTCACTCACATCTGGTGCTACCACCCAAGGACTTACAGAAAGGGCCAGGGAAAGTCGGGGAGGGATGGCTCGTTGAGATGAAACCCTTGAGAATAAAGCTCTTGTTCCTTAATCCTCCGTCCCACTCATAGATTTAGTAGAATACAAACTCTTTGAACGCAGAAACTATTGTTTATCTTGTCTTCATATTCCGAACATTGGCGCCTTGCAAATAGCAGGCACTCAGTGGACCACAGCCTACTCCACTACAGTGTCAGGACAGTCAGATTGCAGGCAGTCACGTAGCAAAGTTAGGCTCCATCCCCTCTCCACTCTGCTGCCCACCCTCTGAACCAGACCTCCAGAGACCATGCCAGGATGAGCTAAGACACTCTGCTCTGACATTCCTGGGAGCACTCTTCTTCACCCCAGTCATCAACTACCCTCCAGGTTAAAATTTTACCTGTTAGGCAAGCTTCCCTCTCCCCAAACCCTTTTTTTCTTTACCTCTGAAAACTGTAATCAAATGACCATTCCCATTGCTTCTCAAAAGGCTGTGTTAATCAACTGCTCCGTTGTTCCACTCACCATTCTTGTGACTCCCCAAATCAATTTTTTTCCTTGGTCACCACTCCCCAAAGTAGTCTCCCAGTGTTAGAAAGTAAACTCCTTGGGGGCAGCTAGTGCCTTCCTTTTGTATTTATTTCCGAAGTGTTTAGCCCAGTACCTGGCATATAGTAAGTGCTTAATGCAAGCTTTTTCATCCATCCATCCATCCATCCATCCATCCATCCATCCATCACTCTTTCTGGTTCCCTGAGAAATCTGTGTTCTCTCTCTAATCCCGCCATCCTGCTACCTCTAGCTCACCTAGAGTTTTCTTTCCTAAATAAGTCTGGTCTTGAAAAAGCACGAACCTTTGTTGCCCCTTCTCCAAAATGACAACTCCCCCCGACCTTTGTCCCCAGATCTAGGCCTATGCTTTCCCCCAATATTCTGAATAGCACAAAGTCACGAGTCAATAACTATGCACCGCATTCTTCTCCCCATCACCTTTCCTGTTCCTGTTGACGAGACTCATTCAGTAATGGGATTAGACCCAAGTAGGTATTGACCTGTTTGAAGCCTGATTTCTGCTGCTTTGACCCTGTACTTGCTGACAGTTCAACAATTGCTGGGACCTGTTCTTGTGTGGATTAGTGTTAGAGAGATCACAGTAGAGCAGTACCTTCTTCTAAACGGGTCCCAGAATGTCGTATGGCCCAGTAGCAGAATGCTGTATGGTCCATTTTGATCCTAAACATTTTTTCCTTTTTCAAGAATGCATTACAGACTCATTTTATGTCGGAAGAGAACTTAGAGGTTCTTTCATTGCTCAAGAAGCTTCCATAGCTCCACATTACCTCCTGGTTAAAATCCCAGCTCCTTTTTTCACAATCTGGCTTCAGCGCAGCCTTGTCAGATTGATTTCCCATTACTCCCCCTCAAGTACTCCATGTTGCAGCCAAAGCAGTCTTCTTAGTTATTTCTACTTCTTGGACTCCCCGCCTCCCTTCAAGGCTCAGCTCAGGTGCCACTTATTAGTGGCCTGCCCCCCCCCCCCCGTTGACTTTGCATTTATTTTCTAGATGTGTTTTGCATTCCCTTTGTATATGTGTTGTATTCCACCACCATCCTCACCCCCAGAATCTGGCACATGGGGTTGCTGTTCAGTCGTTTGTCAGTTAAATCCAACTCTTCATGACTCTATTTAAAATTTTCTTGGCAAATTTGCTATTTCCTTCTCCAACTTATTTTACAGATGAGGAAACTGAGGCAAATAGGGTGAAGTGACTCGCCCAGGGTCACATAGCTAGTAAGTTTCTGAGGCCAGATTTGAAGATGAGTCTCCCTGACTCCAGACTCGGGACTCTATCCACTGCTCCACCTAATGCGGTGGAATATTTCTTTTGTTGTTCAGGAATGTCTGACTCTTTGTGACCCCATGGACCATGCCACCCATGGGGTTTTCTTGGCAAAGATACTGGAGTGGTTTGCCATTTCCTTCTCCAGCTCATTTGACAGATGAGAAAACTGAAGCAAATGGAGTTAAGTGACTTGCCGAGGGTCTCACAGCAGGTCAAATTTGAAGTGAGGTCTTCCTGATTCCAGGCCCAGTGCTCTATCACCACTTAGCTAACCCAAAATGCTTCCCAAATGGAATTGGATTGGATTTTACAGTTGGAAAACTCTTTTATAAAAGTTGGGTACCGTCTCGTCCGCTCCATTTTCCAGATGGAGAAATTGAAACTCCAAGAAGGGAAGGGATGAGTGAGCGAGCTTAGACAGGGATCTAGGGTTCTTGGCTCCTTCCCTAGCTATGTTCTCCTCCTCTCCATCTCCCCTCTCCTCCCACAGGGGTCCCTGGGAGCAGGGCAAGAGTCCATACATCCGTTGGTGAATTTGGGAAAGTGAGACACTTAGGGGAGGCCTGCAGTGCAAATTCAGGAACAAGAAACTTGGTGGCCTGACAGAACCAGTACAAGCTGGAGCTCTGGCTTCCTCCTACCCAGGGACGAGCTTAGTCATAAGAAGCTGCCTCACCGCAGGGGTTTACCTAGGACGCAACAAACAGCTGCATGACATCTGGCTGCTGGCAGCTCCTGGCTTTGGACATGTCTGTAAGCAAGGGCACTGGGCTGAGAGAGCTGGGGGAAAGGACTGTCCAGGGAAGCTAGGGCTGGCCCCTGGCAGTGGGAGCTTCTGGACAATCTTAGCTTGTTTTCTTTATTGCTCCAATGGAGCCATTAACTCCTTCCTCCTTAGATGATTAAGAAAATAGTTGCCTATAAGAAAGACCCTGAAAATGATTGGATGGAGGAAGTAAAAAGACAAAGAAAATGCTTCAGTTGCCAAGTTCATTCTCTTTTTTGTCAAAGACTCTTCCTCCTCCCCCCAGTTCATGATGGTTTCGTTTCTGTGAAAGAAAGGAAGAAAGCAAGCCCCCTTCCTGGTTGATGTAAGAAGTGTGGGATTTTTCAGATCTCAGTGCACACTTCTGCTCCCTCCCACCCCCTTCCCCACTGTTCGCTCCCTCACTGATTCAAGGTCTCATTGCAATCACTAGACTAGAATGATAACCATGGCTCACCAGATCCGCTTTGGGGTCATGGGCTAATGGGATCATAAATCTCCGAGTAATTTCTCACAGAGCCAGCATCGTCTCAGTCTCCCATTCACGATGCCATTTTCATGGCTTCACCATTGTTTATGTGAAAAATGGATGCATAGGTAATTGGCGAATTGTGCGAAATCCTTCAGTCATGCATGTTATTCCTTTCCTCACTTGTTTACATCTTCTCTGCATAATTAATAGACTGCATTAGGCTCCAAATTAATATCCTAACCCTCCTTAGCTCTGGCTGGTATTTGACTAGTTGACATTCTCTTGATGTTGCTGCCACATATTGTATTGGGTAATTTTTTTTTTAATTTAGCAAGTAATGCTTGTACTCACTAGAAATAATACTTGTGCCCCTCCCTCCCCACTTTATGACCACAAGGTCGGGCCCATTATCAGTGGTGATTTTTTCTGGACGTGATGGTTCTGCTTCAGGGCAGGCATCGGAGCGATGCTGTACACAGCAACATGCCATGAGGGAGGCTTTTAAAGACAAAGATGATAATGGCAGAGGTGACAGATTGATTGACTTGTCGATCTCGAACTGTGTGGCAAGGGTAGGAGAGTAGTAAAGCCAGGCATTTTATTGCAAGGCTGAGCAAGTTGGGAATCGAGGGAGAATTTAGGCGCTGTCATCTGGGGCAACTCTACCTGCCTCCCTTTCCCTGTGATCCTTTTCAACACATAGAAATGCCATGACGTTTAGCATTTGGGTTAGGGAAGGTTTGGGGCTCTATAAATATTGGTTGGTTAAATGAATAAATAAGTGGATGATCCTCTTGCCTGGGAAACAATGTTTAAATTTAAAGAAGGCCAAGGGAGAAAAATAATCTTCCATGAATAGTCAGGATCCAGATTAATCCTGACAGACTCAAATGTTGACAAATCCAATGAAATTAAATTTATTAACAATCAATGTCAAGTCTCCCCTTTGGGTTCAAGAAATCACTTTACAAGTACAGTGTACTAGAAGGCAAGCATAGCTAGACAGCATGAAGAAGACTAGCAGATTTCAATCTCAATAGGAGTCACCCGTGTAGCATTGCAGCTAAGAAGTTAATGCAATGTTAGTTTAGATGCCATCTCCGATGGGAAAATTTTCTTGATCTTATACATGTTAACTCTTTCTAATGGAAGGTAAGCTGTTGAAGGGCAGGGGCTATATATATTTGTCTTTTATTTCTAGTACCTAACACAGTACTTTCCTTGTACGCAGTAGGCATTTAATAAATGGTTGGATTGGACCAAATTGGATTAGATGAGATCGCATTGGGTTAAGTAGCGCCTGGGATGAGAGGTTGTATGGGGTGGGTAGTAGTTCCCCTGAGCTCTGCCCTGGACCGACCACATTTGGATTTCTGTGATCAGTTCAGAACATCATTTTTAGAAGGATATTGATAAAATGGCAAGCTTGCATCCAGTGGAGGAAGGGCCTTGGGTTCATGCCTCTGAGAATCACTTAAAGAAACTGGGGGTGTCACTATGAAGAAGCGACACTATCCTTCCTTGGGAGTAAAATAAAATTTCTTGGGGCAGCTAGGTGGCGCAGTGGATAGAGCACCGGCCCTGAAGTTAGGAGGACCTGAGTTCAAATCTGGCCTCAGACCAAACACTTAACACTTACTAGCTGTGTGACCCTGTGCAAGTCACTTAACCCCAATTGCCTAAAAAAAAATGAAATTTCTCATTGTATTACAGATTTCTACTGTTGCTTCTGGTTTGCAGAGTCTGTGTCCCAGGAGCTGCAGAGGGGCTCCTTAGGGTGTCTGCAGCAGCTCCATGTGCACTCCTAAGTATCTGCAGCTCACACATCTGGTTCTTGCTGAGTTTTCCACATGGCATTTCAACTGGAGTAATTTATCACATCCATCCCTACCCCTCAATTGTGCATGTGAAAATGATAAATGATTATACCTTTATTTTTATTTCTTTTGGAACTACCAACTCTGCCTATTTACAGGAGATCATTATATTTTTATGGATCTTAAGTGTTTCTGCTGAATCTGCAAAGCAAATGGTCCCAACAACTTGGTTTGCCTAAAAAAACCCTGCTAATAGAAAAGTACTTGGGTTTGGGGGTGGGGAAGGCCCTTTATTCTCATCTTCTAGAAGTGATAGCCACTCTGGACTGCCCATAGGACCCCAAAACAGTAGTGCTGTTGGAGGGGCAGGAATCCCATCTGTATTCTAGCTTGTGATGGAAGGGACCCTCGTTTCAATACTTCCCTGGCCCTCTTCTCACTGCTGTTTGCTTTGGTTAACTTTCTAGAGATAAAAACAGAGTCTGCTGCCAACTTGAGTAATTGTATCCTTTAGACTGTGAGCTCCTTGAGGAGGGACTGTTTGGGCCTTTGTACTTCCAGAGCTTATCACAATCCCTGCTGCTTAGTAGGTGCTTAATGAATGTCTGCTGTCTTGCCTTGATTTTACAACATTTTTGGTCATTTTTTTTCCTTTCCTGGCAGGTCCCAATTCCCCACATCATTCGATATTGTCTGACTAGAATGTAGTCAGTTGGGGTACCAACTCCATACACCTGTGTACAGTTCACAGGCCCAGCCTCATCTTCCTGAGGCAGCTTGCCACAGGATTGCAAAGATTTGGGAGTCGCTTGGGGTGTCCTTCTCCATTGTCTCTTCTCATTGGTTTGTATTTTTTTTTAGTGAGGCAATCGGGGTTAAGTGACTTGCCAAGGGTCACACAGCTAGTAAGTGTTAAGTGTCCGAGGCCAAATTTGAACTCAGGTCCTCCTAACTCCAGGGCTGGTGCTCTATCCACTGTGCTACCTAGCTGCCCCTGTATTTTTTATAAGAAGGGAATTGGAATTGCTTGGTTAGAACAAAATCCTGGAAGATAGAGAACGTAACACATTTGGGTACTCAGTGTAAATTCAGTGTCAGAGAGTTGAAATGAGCTTCATTTGGGGGGTAGGAGCTGGAGGAAGAAAAATTGACCCAATTTCTCTTTGCTTCCCTCTCCTTAAAATGAGAGTGAGACCTGAATTCTTCCTAGAGGTAAGATGTGAGAGAGATGAATGATGTTCCTTCATTGCCTATGGAGTCTGGGTCAGAGTTCTTACTCTCGCCCTCAGAGCTCTCCATGGTCTGGCCTTGCCTTCCTTTGGGACCCTCACCTTCCATTATGTGCCCTCTTTGTCAGGTGGGTCTCCTATCTGTCCCGCGAACATTCTGGGCTCCTTCTCCCAGTCCTTCTCCTGCTCTTTCCTCACCTAGAATGACTCCCTCCTTCCTGCTCTTTCATGACTCAGTTCAAGGTCCACTTCTTCTATGAAGCCTTCCATGACACCAACATCCCCCTTTCCTGAACTCCCCTGGCATTTGTTATCCAGCTGTAGCTGGATATCCCACCTTGACATTTGATGATTTTCTGACTTGGGTGGCTCTCTGGTTGCATGACTGGGGGTCTTGTTATCCCAACTACACTGCAATCTACTTGAAAGCATTGCCCATGTTAGAATCAAGCCTGGGCACAAAATAGGGGAGGGGAAAAATGAAGCTTTGATTAAGCTTCTTTGGCTACTGATTAACAATTCAGTGCAGTTTCTTTCCTTTTTTCTTTTTACTCTCTTCCTTCTGATGCCAAGAGTTGAACTTTGAACTCCATTGAAGCTCAACTCTCCTGGCTAAGTGTTGTTCTGCTACTGTTCCTTTTCAACGACCTTCACCTAGGATGCCAAGGAGCTGAGACAACCCCATGCTGCATTGTTAATTTCTTATGCCCACTTCAAACCTTTCTCTTTGCTCAAACTCCTGAGAATGTATTTACACTAGTTTGCATTGATTCTTGATGATTTTTTTCCTAAAGAATCTTTATATTTTAGGAAGATTCCTTTACAAAGACTTCCTGAGGCCAGAAATCCAAATGGGGAGCTTCTGAGAGTAAGAAACTTGCTTTAAACATTCAGAGTGAATGCAGGGAAATTTAGAGATCCAGTATTGCTATTTTCTGTGAAGAATTTAGAAATTCCTACATGCTATTTATCTGTCTCAGGATTGATAGAAAGATTACACACTTCTAGCAACAAAGCTCTCTTATACATCTTGGCCAGCCATAGGTTGAGTCTCTGAAGCCACCCAGTACAACCCCTTCATTTTACAGAGCAGGAAACTGAGGCCTAGGGAGGTGGAGCCATCACATGTAGGGAGTGTCAGAAGCTGGAGGACACCAGAAGGAAGTTTGTCTAGTTTTACAAACATTGCTGGCATTGCATTAGACACCCCAAATGGCTTGATGCCCACATAGAACTGTGCTCCGCAGATGTGATACCAGGGGAACAGAGTCCCTTGGGATGTCTACATGGTCTTGTTAAGTCTTAGGAATAGACGTTTCCAGGATCTTGAAGACAATTCTTGTTGACCACTGCTATGGTGGAAAATATGTTATTGAATAGCTGTTAAATAATATGTAGATTTTTCCAAGAGTGAACTTTTAAGCAAATACCATTTGCTCTCAAAGGATTAGAAGCAGGAAAAAGCATGCTGCATTCTGTCTGGGCCGGGCGGTTACACAGTCTGGCTTGCTCTCTGAAGGACCCCATGGGGAGGGAGCAGTGATCAAGGTAGAGTGTGGGGCCAAGATGAGGCTGCATCATCATCTGAGTTTCTGGCATGTTGCTCTGGGGGCCCCATCATTGACCCATTCTCATAATCAAAGAGCTACCAGCCAAAATACTGTTTGATTAGAAGCTTGATCTAGTGAGAATAGGGGTGGTACACAGTGGAAGCAGCCCTGGATTTGGAGTCAAATGTGGAGTTTGAATTGAGTTCAAATCCTGCCTGTAACACTTGCTACTCATGTGACCTTGGACAAGATAGGACTTCAGCATCCTTATCTGTGAAATGAAGAATGTGGCCTACATGGCGTCTCAGGCCTTTTCCAGCTCTAAAGCTACAATCCTATGTTCTTAGACCTGTACGACTGGATTTGTGCATAGTATGAGACCGTTCTGATGTCCCATGATGTCCACACCTGCACTCCAAGTGCTTTGTCATTGTCTTCCTCTCTCACACTTTGTGAATTGCAGTTTCTTGCCTGCCCTGATCTTTTCTTCTTCCAGGCTCTTTCCCTCTGCGATCTGTTCTCCCCATAGACATTCCTAAAGGACAGGTATGACCATGTCACTCCCTTGCTCAGGAAGCTCCAAGGGCTCCCTATTGCCTCTAGGACAAAATTGAACTTTTTCTTGTCTGACAATGAAAGCCCTCTAATCTGGCTCCAGCCTAGCTTTCCACACTTACTTCACTCACCTTCATACATTCCTTTAAGTCCTTTCCTGGTTCCCTCCACGTTATTTTGTATTTGCTTTGCAAATATTTTGTACTTCCTTATCTTTGTTCTTGTCAACCCTCATCCCCAGTAGAATGGCAGCTCCTTGAAGGCAGGGATCAATTCCTTTTTGTCTGTATCCCTAGTGCCTAGCACGTTGCCTGGTACATAGTTGACCCTCAATAAATGCTTGTTGAATGAATGGTTTCCAGATGCTTGCTTCACTTTTGATTCCTTGTAAAAGTGGGGGCCTTAATGCCCACACCTCTGTTCAGCCCTGTCCAGGGCAGCTAGGGGACGCCACAGGGCACAGAAGTCTGGGCCGGGTGTCAGAAAGACTGGAGTTCAGATTTGGCCCCAGATACTTCCTCACTGTGTGACGCTGGACAAATCACTTACCTTCTGTCTGCATCAGTTTCCTGAACTATAAAATGGGGATAATAAGAGCACGTACTTCCCAGGATGGTTGTGAGGATCAAACGAGATAATATTTGTAAAGCACTTAGCACATTGCCTGGCACATAGTGGGCACTTAATAAATGCTTGTTCCTTTTGTTTCTCTTCCCTGAGGCAAGCCCTCCTATCCTCAACTGGTTAACGCTGTTATGTCAATCCTGGCAGGGCAACATTCCAATTTTGGATCTGATAATGGATACTGCAGGGGCAGCTAGGGGGCACTGCAGTGGATAGAGTGCTGGGCCTGGAGTTAAAAAGACTCATCTTCCAGAGTTCAAATGTGGCCTCAGATACTTACTAGCAGTGTGACCCTGGACAAGTCACATAACCCTGTTGCCTCATCTGTAAAATGAGCGGGAGAAGGAAATGACAAACCCCTCCAGTATCTTTGCCAAGAAAACCCCAAATGGGGTCATGGAGAGTTGGGCATGACTCAAAAATGACTGAAAAACAAGGGGGTACTGTAGGAGTTTTATTTTTTGTTATTTTGTTGTTTTTGTTTTTAAATACCTGTTCAAAAGGGCTTTGAAGTAAATTGTACAAACCTGGGTATCTATCAAAAAAGAGTGTTTGGGAAATGCATTAAATGTGGTGTGTTATGTCTCCAAATTTGGTATCAGATCCACTTTTTCACCTCAATTACACTGGGTGATTAGATATCATTTTTCATGATCACTTTTCTTCAATATCTCGTTTTAGAAAGCCTTTGACATTAGAGTGAAAGGGATGCACCTCATACATTTCATACTAAATACTCAGAAAAAATATAGCATCCTTTTAATTCGACTCAGGTCTCTGAAACCCTCCTGTTACCACCTAAGAGTCAGGAGAGATTGGCCTGCTCTGCTGGATCACTGCTGTGTAAAATGCATTAAAAGCAAAAAAGGCTCTTAGCTGCTGCCTTTGCAGGGTTCCAAAGCCAGCCAACACCAACGCCATTGACAGATCCATGATTTATGTTTCAGAAAAATAACTGCCCTTAGCATACGGGCCAGTAGGACCAACCAGGGTGGGGCCAAGAAGGGGTGGCTCATCGAGTTTGAGCTAGCAAGAAGCTCGCACACCCCCTCCCCTTACCTTTGCTTCATTTTTTGTTGTTCTGAACTTGACAAACACCCACAAACCCAAACCAGAAAAAAATAACAAGAGAGGATCAGATATGCAACTCTGAATCTCAGTTATATATAGCTGGTTTTTAAAAAGTATATAATCAATTCAACACAGTTTCAAAGCTGACCTGTTTGCCTGTGTCTCTCTTTTAGCTTCCTTCTGTTGTGAATTTTCAAAAAATGCTTCGATGACCCTCTTTTCTTTAATTCTTTATTTCTGGAATCACTGTCACTATTCCCTTTCCTCCCCCCTTACTCCCATTCCAAAACGCATTCCCTTGCAACATTGGCCATGTCTGAAAATGTCTTCCCAATTTTATTTGACTCGGTGCCTTTTCATGATTTTTTTTTGGCAATACAATCGGGGTTAAGTGACTTGCCTAGGGTCACAGCTGGTTAAGTGTCAAGTGTCTGAGTCCCGGATTTGAACTCAGGCCCGCCTGAATCCAGGGCCGGTGCTCTATCCCTTATGCCACCTAGCTTCCCCTTTTTTATCATTTATTACTGTGCCTTAAGGGCACAGTAATATTACATTCAGTTTATATGCCATAATTTTTTTCCCACCATTCCTCAATTGTTGGGCACCCTTTTGGTTTTCAGTTCTTTGCTACAACAAAAGTACTGCTATAAATATTTTTGTATAAAAGGTCCTTTTTCTCTTTCTTTGATCTCTTTGAGGTATAGACCTTATTGCAGTATTGCTGGGTCTTAGGATATGCACAGGCAACTAGGTGGTGCCCCAGTGCACAGAACACTTGACCCAGAGTCAGGAAGTCCCAAGTTTAAATTTGGCTTCAGACAGTTATTAGTATGTGACTCTGGGTGAGTCATTTAACTTTAATGATAAACTGCAAGTCCAAGAGAATGAAGCTGAAACACCTCACCTCCTGATAGCTGAAACTCACCTCCTGACAGAGAGGTAATGAATTTAAAATATAGAAAGAGACATACATTTCCAGACATGGCTAATGTAGGAATTTGTTTTGCTGGAGCATGTAGACATGAATTGAGATGTCTGTTTTTCATTTTTCAAATTTGCTCAATAGGTTTTCCTCTCTTCTAATTAAGATTAGATAATGGTTTACCTATTAGTTTTATTTTTTAAAAAAGCTGCTAATTTTATTTAACAGTTCATTTTTTCTTTCAATTTTGTTAATGTCTTTGATTTCTTTTTTGTGAGGCAATTGGGGTTAAGTGACTTGCCCAGGGCCACACAGCTAGTGTCAAGTGTTTGGTCTGAGGCTGGATTTGAACTCAGGTCCTCCTGACTTCAGGGCTGGTGCTCTATCCACTGCGCCACCTTCCTGACCCTAATCTCTTTGATTTTTAGATGTTCTATTTTGTTGTTTAGTTGGAATTTTTGACTTATTGTTTTTTCATTTTTTTAATTGCATATCTAGTTCATAGATTTTTACATTTTTTTTATTGATAAAGGTTTTCAGAGATATGCATTTTCCCCTAATGTCTGCTTTGACTGTATCACAAAAATTTTCGATGTTATCTTATTGTTACCATTGTCTCTGATGAAATTACCTGGTATTTCTTCAATTTGTTCTTTAACCTCCTTATTATTTAGGATTAAATGATCTAGCTTCTGTTTAAGTTTGAATAATTTCTTAAAAGGTTCTTTACTGATTATAATTTTTATTGTGTTATAGTTAGTAAAAGATATGATTAATAGTTTAGCTTTTTGCCATTTGTTTATGATGATTTTATGCCCTAGAATACGGTCAATTTTTACAAATGTAACATGTATGCTCTGGCCCCGTTCTTTCAGGGGCAGGCTGGCTACATATCCCTTCAGAGCTCTAGGATACCTTGAGAGGGTTTGTAGTTTTCTCATTTCTCTCCTCTTTTGGCTCAAGACCTAACTGGCTATGTTTCCCTTTTACAAAGAAATATTTACTTCAAAGATATAGCAAGAAGAAACATACACACATTTTCCCCCCAATAACTTTGGGAGAGTTGGGCTTACACTTAGCTCAGTTCCTACAGAGCATTGGTCCCACCAAGTTCCTGTATAAGGGTGGCATCGCTGATGGATGAGTCCATCTGCTGAGCTGGAATCCCAAAGGACACTCCAAGAAATTGTTCCTTGCTCTTTTGGGCATCAATGCTGGGCTATTTACAGCAATCAGCCTCTTACTCCTAGATTCATCTAATTTGTATTCCCAACCCAGAATGGAGATTCTTCTCCTGGTACCTAGAATGTAAAAGAGTGAACAAGAAGTCCTATATGGCCCTGCGGAGTGGGGTGGAGGGAGACATCCCTAAAGATCTTTTTATCTCATGTTTTAATTAGATACTGTGAATGAAAGAGTCACCAAGTTTCCCCAGGCACAAAAACAGCAAAAAGATGGCTAGCACTAACTCAGGCTCTTTTGCAGACCCCATTAGTTCTAGCTACACAGCTAATGAAAAAAGGCTCTTCTTAACCGCTTAGTAGGCCAACTGGAATGCCTTACAGAATGTTTCAGTCTCTCTAAGCCACATCCCTCACATATCATCCTTATTCTCTAGGAAGTAGCTACAAAGCATCCTCCATGTGGAGATACAATCTTAGCAAACTTATAGAGTCTACACATGCACCAGAACCCCATTATATAAATGTCATTCACAGCTGAGAAATAGGTACATTCCTTTCGATTCCCATTAAGTGATAGCCAGAGATCTATCATATCTAACATTTTTTTGCTTACCTTTTTGTTAGATTAGTTTGAAAGGGGTGTTTAAATATTATAGTTTTGCTGTCTCTCCTCATAATTCAATTGATTTTTCTTTTAAGTACTTAGATGCTGTGCCATTTGGGGCTATATATTAAGTACAGATATTATTTCACTATCTATGGTGCCTTTAAGTATAGTGTAGTTGTCCTGTTTACCTCTTTTAACCATGTCTATTTTTACTGTGACCTTATCTGAGATCATTATTCCTACCTCTGCTTTTTAAAATTAGTCTGAAGCACAATAAATTCTGCTCCATTTCCTCACGTTAACCCTGTGTGACTTTATGTTTGAAGTATTAAAATATGGAATGCTTCACAAATTTGAGTATTATCCTAGCATAATTATTTTGTTGGTGTTGTTCAGTCATGTCTGACTCTTCGTGATCACATTTGGGTTTTCTTGGCAAAGATTCTAGAGTGGTTTGCCATTTTCTTCTCCAGCTCATTTTTTGCAGATGAGAAACTGAGGCAAACAGGGTTAAGTGACTTGCCCAGGGTCATACAGCTAGGGAGTGTCTGAGGACAGATTTAAACTCACAAAGATGAGTCTTTCTGACTCTAGGCCCAGCATTCTATCTTCTACACCACCTAGCTGCCCCCATCCTAGTATAAGGACCATGCTAATCTTCTCTGTATCATTCTAATTTTAGTATTTTAACTGAGCACTCACTCCTCACTCATAGAGCAGAAAACTCAGGCCTTGAGAGGGGAATGCACTTGTTCCACAAATATATGTGGATTGAAATGTTATGATCAAAAGGAGATGGTCTCTAATGAAGACTGAACTTCTTTCCCTGCCCCAGCCAGACTAATCACCAGCTGAGAAGATGAGGTTTCTGTGGGCCATATGGGACCTGGCCTTCCCTATTGAGACGTCATGAGATGCCATCGGGGTGTACCCTGGTAAATTTGAGTGTGTATAAGGTTTAGATGGACCAGGAGCTGGACTCCATGGCTGAGAAGACCCATGCTTGATTGACCATGGAGCTAAGATAAGGACTGACATTAAGGATGTTGGTGCTCAACTGAGTCAGTACCACTGGGAGGTCTAGGTCCAGGCTATGGTCAGCCATCAAGCCAAGAAGATAAAGAATCATGTGATCAGCTAGATGAGCACGGTGCAGAAGTGCATTGTCTGGCATGATGAAGAGCTCCACATACCAGGCTGGGGACAAGGAGGGGTTTGAATGAGAGTTTAATGAGGAGGGGACCCAGGAGCATATCAGGAAGTGAGTGGCCAGAGCACCCTGAGCCAGTGAATGCATGTAAGGCTAGGGGAGGAGGTCAAGGCCAAGGTGGATGAGCTCAGCCCAGAGAGACATCTACTGAATCACTTTCCAATGGTTAGGGAGCCCAGAGTCCTTTCATTGCCCCCCCATCACTCACTACTTGGGAACCTTCACTGGACCATGCACCCTCCCCCTGTCATTCACATCAAAGGACCTTACAGCCTCCCTGTATTGCCTACCATTGGGGAACCCTTTGATATACTCCCTGACTCAGTTTCTTAGAAGCCCACTTTCTGCAACTCCCCTTAGGGAGCTAAGGCTTGCAACCAGGGATGTGCTGGGAAATGCTTCACAACTTACTGTTTAATTTCCCTTATTAATATTTTCTCCATCACTTTCTTTCGTCTAGAAATTTGCCAGAATAACAAACCAAGCCTTGATTTGCAATGTTTGCCATTTTCTGAGGTGTAAGTGCTCCCATTGAAGACTTAGCTGTCGATTCTCATGGGCCCATTTGAGCTGCCTTCAGCACACCCCCAATTACCTCTGTAGATTTAGGCTTGGGCCAACAATAAACGGGAAGCTTGTTTGTGTGGCAACAGCTGAAAAATAAAGACATGTCCTCAGGGATTCCAAAAATCTATCTGGCTAAGTCCAAAGGTCAGAGACAAACTTGCTAGTTTAAAAATCAATAATTAATCGATGAGCTTGCAGCTGAATTGGGACAAACCACAGGAGACTGACCTACCGGAGAGAATTCTGTACTTGGTTCAAATGCTCCCTCAGATAGTCACGAGCTGTGTGACCCTGGGCAAGTCACTTAACCTCTCTAGTGTCTTCATCTATCAAATGAGCTAATACTAGCACCTGTCTCACAGAGTCTTTGGGAATCTCAAACGAAATGATATAATGTAAAGCATTTGGCAAACCTTACAGTGTTTCATTTGATATTGTTATTATTAAGGAAAACTAACAGCCTCTGAGGTAGCTAAGGGAAAGGCTTCCCTGAGCTGCTCTCTATTCTAATTTCAGTGACTCACTATACCTTGCTGCCTTTCAAAGAGGCTGGACTATCACTCTTACTGCCTAGATTGTTTTTCTTTCTTTAAAGTGTTAGTGATTTTTTTCCCCCGCATCATTCTCACTCGTCTGGGATTCCTTCTGGGCCTCTCAATAGACTCCTGCCTCGTGATGAACAAGTACAATGAAGCCAAGCAAATGGACACAATAGTCCACGTTTTATTCGTGTCATGTTATTCTACACCCCTAGTCTACCACCTGTCTGCCAGTTTTACTGTCAGGCCTTTGGAATCACAACTGGTCATGGAACTGTCCAGAGTTCCCAAGCTTTGCAGTGTTGCTTCTTGTCACATAATTGTGGCCATCATGCCAATTGCTCTTCTGGTTCTGCTTACTTTGCTCAGCATCACTGCAGTAGGACTTTTGACTTGTTTAGTTCTTCTAAATTTTGCCCATTTGTCTTTTCCTACAGTATATTAGTACCCAATTACACTCTCAGGCCACAGTTTGTAGCTAGGGGGTGCCACAGTGCACAGAGTGCTGGGCCTGGAGTCAAGAAGACCTGAGTTCAAATCCAGCCTCAGGCACTTACTATCTGTGTAACCCTGAGCCAGTCATTTCACCTCTGTCTGCCTCAGTTCCCTCATCTGTAAAATGGGGATTATAGCCACATTTACCTCCCAGGGTTGTTGTGAGGATCAAATGAGAGAGTATTTGTACAACACTTCTACCAGTGCCTGGCATGTTGTAGGTGCTTAATAAATGCTTATTCCCTTCCCTTCGACTGCCCTCCCCTCATTATTCCCAACACTTTCCTTCCAGTTTTTTTGCTGTCACAAAACTCTTTCTGCTATAAATACAGGCTGGCCCAGTAATCTCACTGCAGTTTTAAGTTTTAAGAGCTTAAAGGATCACTGAGTCAAAAAATAGGCACAATTTAGTGACTTTTCTAGTCAAATTCCATGTTGTTTGTCAGAATGGTTGGACCAATTCACAATTCCCTTGACAGCGCCTTAGTGCGCCTCTCCCGGCTAGATCTTCTGCAGCTTCTTAATAACTGTGAAACACGCACCTTGTTTACTTCTAGAACATGTAGGCAGAAAGAGGACGCTTGTTCCCCTGGGACAGCGACTGGCAGGCACTGAGCACATCTTCCATTCCTCCAGTTTGCCTGGGCTCCCCCTGGACGTTTTGACCACAGGAAAATAAATAGTAGCTTGTCTCCAAGTTTCCTGTGCCGTCTGTCCTCGTGTCTTCCCACGTCTCTGGGCCCCCTCCATCCCCAACTTTCAATTTAGCAGGTGCTTGGAGGATAAGTAACAGAGACAGTAGATCCACAAGTGACATTTATTTTCATCTGTCTGACTAAGAGTTTTAGAAAAGTGATTGTTCTTTTAGGGACAGAAGTGAGGGAAACACATTAAATTTTTGGAGAAAAACCAATTACTGCATTTCCTTCTATAATTTCCTCCATCCCAGCCTATACTTTTCATTCTACACTTGTGTGTATGTGATGCTGGAGACAGAGGTGGGGGACAATGATGACAAAAAGAGGGAAGAATGGAGTCAGAAGTGGGGTGGGGTGACAGAAGCTTTGCCCCAAGGCACCAGATTTAGAAGATGCTTGCAGTCCTTTAAGCAACTAGAAACAATAGAACTTAGCCATAGTTAACAAGAAAAATTCATTAGAATATCAAACCAGCAGATGGTGGGTGCCCTGGTCTGAGCTCCTGTGGCAGCCTTACACCCGTGTTCCAGGGTCTTTGTCTCTGTGCTCTGCACTGATGGCGTGCTTGGTAGCACTCCTTCCAGGTACTTTTTGGCTTCCCTCTGCCTTGTGAAGGTCTTCCAAGGTCTCGTCTCTCCCTTCTACCCTCAACTGTGGATGTACTTGATGCTCCTGGCCTCAGACGTCGTTTGTGATACTTGCCCTGGGTGCAAAGGAGATAGCGGCAGAGAGATGTGTGACCTGAAGAGGAGCTAGGCCCGTCATATAGCAGGAGTGATGATTAACTAACTTGGACTCCACCACTTGGCATCCACACAATGTCTAAAGATCGCAGGGCAGGGCTTTGTGCCACAGACCCCTTTGATAGGCAGGCCACATGTCTGATAAAGAAACCCATGGACACACTGACCCCCTGCTCAAGGGACATGTTGTTAAATGAATAAAATAAGATACAAGGGAAATCAAATATATTGGAAAATGGTTATCAAAATATTTTGAAAACCAAGTTACCTGAGACCCCAGGTTGAGAACCCTTGATGATCTAAAGCAGCAGTTCTCAAACATTTTGGTCTTAGGACCCTTTTACACTCCTAAAATTATTGCAGATGACCCCCCCGCTCCCCGGACCTTTAATTGATGTGAGTTATATCTAGGGACACTTACGATACTAGAAATGAAAACATCTTGGTATTATCATGAAATAGATTTGACCTTACAGACTTTCTGAGTTTAAGGAACCTCCAGGGATCCCCAGGTCACACTTCCAGAGCCATTGATCTAGAGGAAGGCTCCCAGCACATTGGGTTGGTCACTTGGGGAAGGGTTTCTGGGAAAAGATAGACAAAGATCATAGAGGCTGGACAGGTGCAGGGTGATTGGGGGTACCCGGTTGGAGGAAGTGGCCATAGCTATAAGATCAGAGATCCACTGGAGTATGGGAGGAGGAAGGATGAATGAGCTCTGCCAAATGAAGCTTCGTTAGGCTCCCACTGTTGTGGCCATTCAAAGTAGGGGAGAGATTGAGCATGTGCTGGTGCATGCGCACATGAAATTAGGTGGGGCAGTCATAGGACAGAGTAACTTTGAGTGCCCTAAACCTTTTGCTCAGCTCTTTCACATAAACAGAGCAAGCTCAATATGTGTCAGCAGTGTGACGTATCAGCCCAGCGATCTCTGGCTGCACCAAGAGACTGAAGTTGGTCTCTTTGTCCCCTGGTTGGACCTCATCTGGAGTCTTGTGCTCGGTCCTGGGCACCACAGCTTAAGAAGGCCATTGGTAAGTGGAGGAAGACCATAATGGTGAAGAAGGTTGAGATAATGGCATATGAGAAGTTGTAGAGGGGTCATGATATCTGTCTTCAAGATGGCAATGTGGTTCAGTGGAAAGAACACTGGATTTGGAGTCTGAAGACCTGGGTTCAAATTCTGGTTTTATCATTTATTACCTATGTGACCTTGACCAAATTATTTCATCATTTTGGGCCTCCATTTCCTCACCTGTAAAATGAGGGTTTTGGACTAAGTAGCCTCTAAGGCTTGTGAGCTGAACTGTGCCAAGGTCTATCATATGGAAGAGGCCTTTTTTTTTTCTTTTTGCTTTTGCTTGGCCCCAGAAGGCAGAAAGGGGAGCATTTGGCAAAAAGCCAAATGGAGGCTTGATGTAAGGAAAACCACCTTAATGATTAGGATGGTGCAGAAGCAGGCAGTAAGCTCGCTCTCTCTCAGTCTGGAGCAGGTACAGGCTGGACTTGGTGGCTTGGAGGGCCATTCTGAGCTCTTGTGCCCTTCCCCCACCCAGCTGTGGCTCTGCCTAGCATGCAGTCTCCCCAGAAGCTCCAAAGGAACTAGCACCAGAGACAAAGGCACTTTGTGGGTGCCTACAGATTGATTTAAAGCTGTTAATTTAGATTGAATAGAATAATTATTGAGATAAATGGCATGCCAGGGAAGTCATTCAATATTACATAAACAAGATATAGTGGCTATAATTATAGCCCTACAAACACTGTAATAGGTATGTTCAGAGAAGTCAGTGAGCCACAAAGTATTTTTGCCAAAGGTCAATATTTCAAACAGTTTATGTTCTAAAATGCACCCGGCTGTAAATCCCCACCATTCCACTCTTCTAGGAACGGGTTTCGAGGGAGAGCCTGGATGACCTGGGGTCAGTTTCTAGCTCTGGCACTTCCTGTGTGACCTAGGACAAGTCACCTTCCCTCTCTGGGCTTCCCTTTCTTCCTCTTGGCCTAGATAGCCTCTGAGTTCCCTTCTGGATCTCTGTCAATGAGCCGGTGCTCCTCAGGTCACCCCAAAGGTCTGGAGGTATTTACTGGGTACCCACTGTGTTTTGCTTTGGGGGTCAGAGGAATGTAGTAGATACCCCATAGAAGTGAATATCAGCTGAATTCCTTTAAGGAATATTTTGGACTCCACCCCAGTGTGAAAGCAGCATCCTGTGAGCCTTAAGTACTCCAGAACCCCTCTCAGTTACTTCAGGACACTAAGGTCTAGAAATCTTACTTGTCCTTCAAGGCCCAGCTCAAATGTTCCCTCCTCTGTGAAGGCTGCCCAGATCTCTCCACTGAACTCCCAGAGTCCTTTGTACCTCTTATACACACAAGCATATTCTATTGTACATTAGATTTCCTTGTGCACACGTCTTATCTCCCATATTAGACTGGAAGCTCTGTGTGGGCATGGACTGTGTCTGTGGCACCTTCCCAACAACCTGGCACCAGCTGGTTCTCATTACCTGTCAGAGCTGCTTGGTATCCATGGCAACATCTTCCCTGCAATTGTCACTGAAGCAGGAACTTATTGAATGGTGCTCCAGCCATCTGCAAGAGATGGGTGATAGGGTCTCCAAATGTGTTCAGACCTCTGGCCAGATACCCAGTCCTGCTTGGAAAACAAAAATTGAACTTAGGCACCCAGCTAATTGATGGTAATCACTTGTTGCTGTTGTTATTTTTAAATTCAAGTTTCGAATTGCTTCTATCCATATACCACTGCCATTTCCCATGAACCTTTGCTTGTGACAAAGAAAAATTCAGTAAAACTGACCCCTCACATCCACGCATCTTCCAGGATATTCACCATCCTGCACCCATGCAAATGGCCACACAAGCAATCAAATCTCTGTGTATTCCTTTTTTCACTGCAATAGGTTTTTGTTCTATCTGTCTTGTCTAACATTGTCCGACCTTGGGTCCTTCTTCCTCTTAGCTCTATTAAAACTCTGGAAACCTTATTTTCCCAGACTAATAGAACTGAGGTGATAGTGAATAGTCTATTAAGCCAGGTTACTGGAATGCCTGGCACCTCTTTTATGCATACCCACAGAACCAGAGAGCCGTCTGCCACCTAGCAGCAGGATGGTTCTGGGTACAACTCCATTTGCAGGTATTCTGGAGGCATGTTATTTTGGGGGAATTTTAGTTGGGAATAAAGAAAGTGAGTCTTATATTAAATTGCTTGGGAGGGGGGAGATGTGAAGAGACAGAGAGAGGCAGTGGGACATATACAGGCAGCCTCAGCAGCACATAGTAGCTTAGTAACTGGGAGAAAGCTGAGCATCATGCCAGTGTGTGAGAGGTCACTCAATAAATTGGTGCCATGACCAAAATTTGTATTAATGAATTCAGGCCAGTGTAAAACTTTATCCAGCCAGGTAGCCATTATAACCTAGCATGATTCCACAGGCCAAGATTAAGTCTATCCTTTTAACTGACCATGACTGATGCTGATTCAAATTCTATGGTCTCAGGTTGCTGTCTGGGTTAGGAAATGATGATGAACTCCTGTTACATTCCTAAATAGAATCTGGCATCCCTAAAACTCATATTTTGGACTCCACCAAAAAAATCCAACCCATAGTAGCTATGTGGAGGTAGGGGCTACTAAGTCCATCTTTCTCCCAAGATCTTCTTTGATAGGCATATGAATGAAGTTGGGAAGGATCAAAAAGATTAGGGGAAAAGTCAGGGTTATCTCCCATCACCCTTCTGGCTCAATGTTCCTTCCTTTATTATGTGTAACTGCCAGTAGTAACACTTTGTATGCCCCCCTTTCACTCCCCCTAAAATAGAGTGTTCTTTTCTTGGATAATAGCTATCCTCTGGAATCAAGATGGTGCATCACACAGATCTGAATTCTGTTGTCTTGTAGAGGTACATTTTATCTGTTGTTACATCGTATCTGTTGTTCTCTTGGTTCTGCTTATTTCCTTTTGCATCAGTTCATGCAAGTCTTCCCAAGTTTCTCTGATTTATGGAGCATTCTTAACAATGATATTGTTACTAATTGTGCCTCAATTTCTGAAAATGAACCAGGTGTGGCATGTACAATCTAACATTGAGGGACTATGCCATTTGCTTTCCAACCTGGCGGTTCCAAAGGATCCTCATTTTTTCCATTTATACCGTGCCAAGGCCCACTTCAGCTTATATAAATCATTTAAACTTTCTGGATCTCATTTTCTTTAAGTATAAAATGGATATGGTAGGGGTCAGGGGTTGGACTATATGACCTTCTCTAAATCCCATGATCTACTTGTGTGCTGTGTCCAGTGTGACTAATTGGGGTGGGTGATGGTTTAGTGTGTGATCTCTAAGCTTCCTTCTCCAGATCTCATGATTCATTTATGTATTGTGTCCAATGTGACCAATGGTGGAAGAACAGGGGAAGACCAGTGATCCCTAAGTTTCCATTTGTGTGTTATGTCCAGTGTGACCTCATTTATATGCGGAGCTGTCCTTGTTTCCAGGAGCCTTCTAAGGACAGATGGTCATGGTAGTTGGTTCTAAATTAAGAAATGCTGAGGAAGGAAGGAGCAGCTGTGCCCCTGAGGCTGCCAGAGTCAGGGCTACCACAGCCCCCAGTCACCAATTCTTCCTTGGGCCTGTTTAAGGACCTTGGGAAGGAGTCTCAGGGCTAGTCTGGGTCAGAAATGGGCCTAAGCAAGAAAGATGGAGTGTTGCTAGAACAGCAGCTCTGTATAAGCTGGAAAACATAATGAGTCATCACACAGCTGGAGGGAGGTTTTGAGGAGCAAAGGAGGTGTGGGCAGGATTCTGGGATGTAGGAAGAGTGGGGCAATCTGGAACCCAGGGCTGAGAGAGACTGAGGGCGGTGGTCTGACCCCTCACAGCATTCCCACCCGACCCCATGGTGGCTGTGGTAGAGCAGCAAGAGGCTGCCGGGCAACCTTGGCCTTGTACCATGGGGCAGCTCTTTGGAAGGCCAAGGGCCTGGAGCCTAGGCTGACTGGTCTGTGGGTGATAAACAGGGCCTGGAGGCCCTGGAACCCTGACAGCACTTCGGCTTTTCTCATGCTGCCTCTTTCTCTTGGGAATTCCAGCACACACACACACACACACACACACACACACGCGCGCACCCACCTACAGTTTGGTTCCCTGCAGTGAAGTTCATTTCTCAAATTGACAAGAAGGTGCATGTCATGGAGAGAAGAAGGTTCCTTAACTTGGAAAGTTTCTTACCCCTAAAAACATCTTCTCCTTCCATTGTCATGGAAACCCACACTGTCTGTTACTAACTAGCTTTCTCAGTAACTGCTTTGTGCTGTCTTCTAACACAACATCATGAGTGAAGTTATTTTTAGCCAAGGAGGGTCCCGACTTTAGCTCTTTCCCTCCCACACTCAGCCACAGTCCCCTGCCTAAAATGAACGAGTGTGCCAGGTGGCTCATTGGCCTGCTGGGGCAGTTGGGCTGTGTTCATGTCCCTGGAACAAAGGCTGGGCTGGGGAGGGGAGCCGTCACAAACCATGGTTTGTAAGAGCCTCTGCTCCTGCCTTTCTATGACCTTGCCCTGCTCTGACTTCACCTCTGCCATCCTGTTCTTCTCTCCAGGAGTTCAAATCCAGCCTCAGACACTTATTAGCTGTGTGACCCTAGGCAAGTCACTTAACCTCTGTCTGCCTCAGTTGCCCTGGATAATAACATCACCTACTTCCCAGGGCTATTGTGAAGATTAAATGAGATGATATTTGTAAAGTGCTTCATATAGTACCTGGTACAGATTAGCACTTAAAAAAAGCTTTTTTGTTTGCTCGATTCCTTCCTTCCTCCTTCCCTCCCTTCCCTCCTCTCTTCATCCCTCCTCCCTCCCTCCTTCCTTCCTTCCTTCCTCCTTTCCCTCCTCTCTTCATCCTTCCCTCTCTCCTTCCTTCCTTCCTTCCTTCCTTCCTTCCTTCCTTCCTTCCTCCCTTTCTTCCTTCCTCCCTTCCTTCCTTCCTCCCTCCCTCCCTCTCTCCCTCCCTCCTTGTATTTGGCCTTGACTTTGGCCATGAATTGCTCAGGAGGGAGGAAAGGGGCAAGGAAGGGAACCAGGATTTATTAAGCACCTACTATGTACCTGACACTGTGCTAAATGCTTTACAAATATCTCATTTGATCCTCTGTCCTCATCTGCTCCTCCTACCTGGGAGGAGTTACCCCCATTTTACAGATGAGGAAACTGAGGCAGAGACACAGATACTAGGTAGAGGACAAGAGTGCTCAGGAAGAGACCTTTATGCTTTGTTATTATTGGCTGGAAGACGTTCCCTTTTTGGGTGGGGATGGAGGGGGCTGGAAGGGGAGAAAGCCATGGCAGTAATAGCTGACAAATTAATCATATGTTTAGCTTTACAGAGCACTTGGAAAAGTGCTGCTGTGACTGCTTTTAGTCCTGGGATCAGCAAACCCTCTAGTCTGCAGGGAGCTGCGGGGATTTCTAAGAGGCGGGTCTTGGGCTGGTTAGTTTTTTTTTTTCATGAGAGCTCTAAAGAATTGTATATACCTCTGAAAGCAGAGAGAGGCAGTGCCTGGTGGGCCTCAGTCTGTTGGCGGGCTGCTTGTGAAACCCTTCTAAGTAGTACAAGGAGGCTTGTGAAGGCTACCGAGGGCAAGGGCATGACCCACCCATTCTTCTGATGCCTTGGCTTTGCTTCCAGACGTATACATATTGGTATAGCTTGATGACCTGGAAGGAATGACCTTCATCAGCCAAGTCCCACTGCTCTCATAGGCTGAGGAGGAACAGGTTCTTGGCTAAGGTCACACAGCTTATTGCTTCTCTGTCCTACTTTCTCTTGCCTCCCACACCTCCCGCTTCCCCTTTTCCCTCAGTCGAGGATGGTGCCTCTTTTTCTCTTACCTTCATCTCACAATCCCTTGTCATCATCTTCCACCTTGGGTTCCTTTTGGCCACTCTCTGATGTTGAAGTGGCCCTTCTCCTCACCAGTGGCCAATGCCTTGTGATGTGTGCCCTTGATCTGCTACTTCCAGCGTCTCCAGCAGCCTGCTTCCTCCATCATTTCCTCTCCCTAGTTTTCCGTCTTTCCCTTTCTGCTGGTTCATTCCCTCTTGCCCACCCTGCCAGCATAATCAGGTCTTCCACAGCCTGAAAAAACTCAGTAAATTCTACCATCCCCTCGAGGTATCATCCTGTTTTTGTCCTCCCGTTCTCAGCCAAATGCCTAGAAAAAGCTATCTGCACTCCCTGCCTCTATTCCATTCTCTCATCCCTCTGCCTTTTGCGGTCTGGCTTACAACCACATCACTTGGCTGAAACTGTTCCCTCCAAAGTTACTAGTTACTAAATGTGATGGCCTTGTCTCAGTCCTTGTTCTTATTGGGCTTCCCACAAGCACTGGGCACTGTTGGCCACCTTCTCTTCCTGGAGACTCTCTCCTTTCTGGGTTTGCATGACATGTCTGTCTATCTGTCTATGTCTCTGTCTCTTTCTGTCTCTCTGTCTCTGTCTCTCGGTTTTCCTACCTGTCTGACCTCTTCTTAGCACCTGTTGGAGGCTCATTGTCTACATCATACCCCATACTTTTGGGTGTACCCCAAAGCTCAGTCCTATCTTTTCTCTCTACCCTTTCTCAGTGGCTTGATCAACTCCCTTGCTATTATCGCCTCTATACTGATAATTCTTACATCTATATATCCATCCCCAGTCTCTCCCCTAAGCTCCATTTTTACATTGCCTACTGACTGGTGGGCATTTTGAACTGGATTTCCCATAGACATCTCAAACTCAACACATTCAAAACATAACTCATTATCATTCTGCCCCCGCCCCCATCCTCCCCTTCTTCCTAACTCTCCAATTACTGTCAAGAACACCACAATCCTTATAATCATGACAGTTTATATCTTTGGTATTATCCTCTACTCCCTCTCCCTCATTCTGCATATCCCATCAGCTGCCAAATCTTGCTGTTTCTACCTCTACATTACTTGTATCGATCCCCTTCTCGCTACTCACAAGCTGACAACCTTAGTTAGTTTACACTCTCATCATCTCTTGCTTGGACTGTTACAATGACCTTTAACTGATCTCCCTGCCTCAAGTCCTTCCCCACTCCAGCCTATCCTGTCCTACAATGCAGCTCTGATGATTTTACTCCATGCCTCCCCCCCCCCACCCTGTAAACTCCAGTGGCCCCCTATCACCTCCAGGATCAAATAGAAGATCTTTTGCCTGGTGTTCAAAGACCTTCATAATCTGTCTCTCTCCTACCTTTCTAGTCTTCTTCCACCTTACTCCTCCCCTTCTATCATTCTATGATCTAACCAAACTGGCCTTCTTCCTGTTCATCACACTTGGTACTCTGTCTTCCATCTCCCCTCTTAATGCCTGCGTCTGTACAGGCCATCAGCCATGCCCAGAATGCTCTCCTTCCTCCCCTGTGGCTCACTGAATCTTTTCTTTCTTTCAGTGTTTGATATGAAGCCTTCCCAGATTCCTTACTCCCACCCCCCACCCCCAGCTCCTAGTGCCCCTCCCCAAGCATCTTGTATTTCATGTGGATTTGTTCTGCATATGCATATTGATGGACATGTCTCCCCCAAAAGAATATCAACTCTTTGAGGGCAGGGACTGTTTCATTTTTGTCTTTGTATCCTCAGGCCCTAATAGGGGGCCTGGCACACAGTAGGCACTTACTGTTTGTTGATTGCTTGATTAAAAGCGAGTGAGCTAGTGCTAGAATCCTGGGTTCTCTGACTTGTAGCAGCAGCTGTGGGGCACAGTAGGTAGAGACTTGGGGCTGGACTCAAGAAGAGCTGAATTCAAAATCTGCCATGCACTCTATGATAAACATTTATTAACTGCCTACTATGTGTCAGGAACTGTGCTAAGTTCTGGGATACAAATAAGAAAGAGAAAAGACATTCTTTGCCCCCAAGCAGCTTTCAATCTCATGAGGGAAGACAATACACAAAGGGGCTGAAAAGGGAAGGGGGAGGCCAGGGGGTACCCGGCATGGGACAGAATGATGATGTGGGAGTTGAAACCAAGCAGAGCAGCTGGTGGCAAATGCAGAGACACTAGCTGTATGACCCTGAACAAGTCACTTAAACTGCCTTGATCTCCTTCATGGAAGGGAAAGGAATGAGCCTTGATATAGCACCTACTATGTGTCAGGCACAGTGCTAAGTGATTTAAAAATACCTCATTTGATCAGTTTCCTTACCTGTACAATGAAGATAACACCTACCTCCCAAGGTTGTTATGTGGATAAAATGAGGTAGAATGTATAAAATGTTTTGAAAACTTTAAAGCACTATGTAAGTGCTGGTTATTATTATTGTTATTCTTATAAGGCATCATCATTATCATCATCATCAATCCTCTAGAAGTGCTAACTGCTACATGGATTCCTATTTCCAGAGGACTGGAGTGGGACAGTCCAGTTGCTAAGGGAGGCCCCATGGCATCATGGGTGGTGTCACTATGAAAACCTGGACTCAATTCCCACTTCCAATACTTAATAACTGTATGATGCTGGACAAGTCATGAGTACTTTCTGAGCCTCATTTTCCCCATCTGTGAAATGGGAAATGCCTAGATAGAGAACATTACGAAAAGCAAAATAGATAATTTTGATTACATTAAATTAAAAAGTTTTTGCACAAACAAAGCCAATGCAACTAAGATTACAAAGAAGGTAGAAAATTGGGAAAGAATTTTTACAACCAGTCTCTCTGATAAGGACCTCATTTCTAAAATATGTAGAGAATTAAGTCAAATTTATAAGAATGCAAGCCATTCCCCAATTGATAAGTGGTCAAAGGATATGAATAGACAGTTCTCAGATGAAGAAATTAAAGCCATCTATAGTCATATGAAAAAATGCTCTAAATCACTATTGATTAGAGAAATGCAAATCAAAACAACTCTGAGGTACCACATCACACTTATCAGAATGGCCAACATGACAAAACAGGAAAATGATAAATGTTGGAGAAGATGTGGGAAAATTGGAACACTAATACATTGTTGGTGGAGTTGTGAAATGATCCCACCATTTTGGAGAGCAATTTGGAACTATGCCCAAAGGGCTATAAAAATGTGCATACCCTTTGACCCAGCAATACCACTTCTAGGGCTATATCCCAAAGAGATCACACAAACGGGAAAAGGACCCACATGTACAAAAATATTCATAGCAGCTCTTTTTGTAATGGCAAAGAATTGGAAATTGAGAGGATGCCCATCCATTGGGGAATGGCTGAACAAGTTGTGGTATATGAATGTGATGGAATACTATTGTGCTATAAGAAATGATGAACAGGCTGACTTCAGAAAAACCTGGAAAGACTTGTATGGTGTGATGCTGAGTGACGTGAGCAGAACCAAGAGAACGTTGTACACAATAACAGCCACATTGTGTGATGACTAATATTGATAAACTTAACCCTTCCTGGCAATACAAGGATCTAAGACATCTCCAGAGGCCTTGTGATGGAAAATGCTACCCACACCCAAAGGAAGAACTATGGAAGTTGAATTGCTATTTTTTTTCTCTTCTGTTGAGTTTTGTTTCCTCTTTCTGATGGTTCTTCCTCTTGGTTTTAATTTTTACTTATATCACTAATGTGAAAATATGTTTAATATGAATGTAAATGTATAGCCTATATCAGATTGTGCGCCGTCTTGGGGAGGGTGGTGGGGAGGAAGGGGGAGAAAAAATTTAAACTCAAAAGCATATGGAAGTGATTATTGATAAATCAAAATAAATTAATAAAAAAGGAAAAAAAAATAGCTTCTGCCTAAAAGGGCTGTTGTGAAAATCAAAGAAGGCAATAATGTTGGCAAGCATGCACTTGGCCAACCTTACCAAGATATTGGAACCAACCTGGGATTTCATTGGTTGAGGGAACTCCTAGTGAAAGAGCATCCTCTTATATGAATGTTATGGAATACTATTGTGCTATAAGAAATGATGAACAGGCGGACTTCAGAAAACCTGAAAGGACTTGTATGGTGTGATGCTGAGTGAAGTGAGCAGAACCAGGAGAATGCTGTACACAGTCACAGTCACGTTGTGTGATGACTAATATTGATAAACCTAACCCTTCCCGGCAATACAAGGATCTAAGACATCTCCAAAGGCCTTGTGATGGAAAATGCTATCCACATCCAAAGAAAGAACTATGGAGTTTGAATGCAGATTGAAACATACTATTTGCTATTTTTTTTCTTCTGTTGAGTTTTGTTTCCTCTTTCTGGTGGTTTTTCCTATTGGTTCTAATTCTTACTTACAGAATCACTGATATGAAAATGTTTAATAGGAATGTATATGTGTAGCATATATCAGATTGTGCGCTGTCTTGGGGAGGGTAGTGGGGAGGGAGGGGGAGAAAAATTTTAAACTCAAAAGCATATGGAAGTGATTGTTGATAAATCTACATAAATTAATAAAAAAAAAAGAAAGAGCGCCCTCTACCAATGTCAGCTGACAACCTTTCCTCACTTCTAATCTCAGTGAGTGGCCTGGGGCACTCAGAGGTTCAGTTACTTACTCAGGATCACCCAGGACATGTAACTTTGCCCATTTGTGACTGTGGGCCTAGTTCCATTTTGGGGAGTGATTCCTTTTAAAGAGAGTGGTATTACTGCCCAAACCATTGTACCACACAGCCTCATTTGTTGAATTGGAACAAAACCAAACCCCAGCCTCATAGTTTGGCCTATTTACCTTTCAAGCACAACTCAGGTGTCATCTCCTACCCAAGGCCTCCCTCCCCCACCCCCTTCACCTCCCAGGAATTAATGTCTCCTTCTTCTTGAAATTGCTTTATTTATGTCAGTACTAATCATATGGCTCCAGTAAAACATAAGCTCCTTGAGGGCAGGGATGGTTTTGTTTTTATCTTTGCATCCCAAGCACCTTGTGCAAGGTTGGGCATGCAGTAGGCACTGAATAAGTGATTATTGCATTGAACTTATTGAATTGGGTTGGGAGCTGGGAAGAAAATTTGTCTGCTTTTTGTCCCGTGGCTAAGGAAATGTGTAATCTGAGCACTGCACCAGAACAAAGTCTCATGCTCATAAAAAAACTGCTGCTGCAAACCCCCTCTTTCAAATGCATCTTGGAATCACATCTTGGAGGAGAAAATCAACTGCTGTGCCCTCTGTGTCAGTGGCCCCTCCCTACAAGGCCATTCACCTTGGCTGGAATGTGTCTGAGGAGGCCCCAGGGGGCAGAAAGGCCTGATATAGCATTAGGAGGAGATAGACCAGAGGATGGCCGTGTTCCTCGTGATCACGACAATGAATCTTGATTATAGGTCACTGCTGGGGAGGCAGCAGCTTGTAGAGGAGAGGCTGCTGGTCTTGGAATCCCAAGAGGCCTGGCTTCAAATCCTGTCTTCATACTTTGTAAAATGATGGGGTTGGGCTAGCAGACCTCCAAGCGCTTTTTTAGCTGGCCATCTAGGATCCATTTCCATGGCACCAGAAATCTCCCTCAGGATGAGTTCTTATGCAGGGTGAACTAAGCAGGAACATTATACAGGCTCCTCCGAAAACAGCCCTGCTCCAAGCCCTCCATAATGAGAATACATTTCTTACCTTGATATACCTGACTCCATTTTGTATTAGGCCACCATTTTGTGATGAAGGTTTTGATGTTTGTTTTTCATAACTTATTTTTCTTTTTTTTATTAATTTGTTTTGATTTATCAACAATCACTTCCATATGCTTTTGAGTTTAAAACTTTTCTCCCCCTCCCTCCCCACCACCCTCCCCAAGATGGTATACAATCTATACATATACATTCCTGTTAAACATATTTTCACATTAGTGATGTTGTAAGTGAAAATTAGAACCAATAGGAGAAACCACCAGAAAGAGGAAACAAAACTCAACAAAAGAGAAAAAAAAATAGCAAATATTATGCTTCAATCTGCATTCAAATTCCATAGTTCTTTCTTTGGATGTGGATAGCATTTTCCATCACAAGGCCTTTGGAGATGTCTTAGATCCTTGTTGTATTGCTGGAAAAGGTTAAGTCTATCAATATTAGTCATTACACAACGTGGCTGTTACTGTGTACAACGTTCTCCTGGTTCTGCTCACTTCACTCAGCATCAGGCCATACAAGTCTTTCCAGGTTTTTCTGAAGTCAGCCTGCTCATCATTTCTTATAGCACAATAGTATTCCATTACATTCATATACCATAACTTGTTCAGCCATTCCCCAATGGATGGGCATCCTCTCAATTTCCAATTCTTTGCCACCACAAAAAGAGCTGCTATGAATATTTTTGTACATGTGGGTCCTTTTCCCATTTGTATGATCTCTTTGGGATACAGCCCTAGAAGTGGTATTGCTGGGTCAAAGGGTATGCACATTTTTATAGCCCTTTGGGCATAGTTCCAAATTGCTCTCCAAAATGGTGGGATCATTTCACAACTCCACCAACAATGCATTAATATAACTTATTTTTCCAAAGTAAAATAAACATGTAGGTAGTATAATTTGGTAAGTAACAAGTGTATGTTCATAAACAACTGGTAAGCATATGGGACCCCCAGATGGAACAGACCACCAATGGGATGAGACAATTCCTTCTCTCAAAGAGCTTACGTTCTAGTAGGGAGAGACAAGACAAAAGAGAGTTTGAAAGTGGGAGGAGTGGAGTATGTAAGGGAGCATGGTGAGGGGATGTTCTGGGCACAGCACGGAGGCCTGACGCTGGGCAAGATAAGCAAAATCTTAACTGGCAGAGCTCTGAATCCCAGGGGCAGAGCACAGCTAGCATAGCTTAGCACTGGCCAGGAAGTGTCATTGGCCTCTTGGGACTCACATTCCTTAGTCTTGAGGGCTCCTATAGTTGAGCTCCTCTCAGCTTCACAACAATCCCAGGAGGCAAGTGCTATGGGCTTTACGTGTGAGGAAACTGACACTCAAAGAAATGAAGGGACTTGCCCAGGGTCACACAACTAGGAAACATGAAAGAAGGGATTTGAACCCAGGCCTTTCTGACTCTAAGCCCCCGGCTATGTCTGCTGTACCAATTATTACGTGTATACAGGGCAACATGGGAGAAGAAGAAAGAGAAGAGATGCTATATAAATGTCAATGAAAATCTCATTGGAGAAGTTTGGAAATCAATATCCAGATTTAATTTAACCTAGATGTGAGCAATCAGCCGCCAGCCTTGTGAGCGGGTATGCTGCCTCTCTTGTTAGAAGTACTGTGGCAAAGTGGGTGGCAAGTTGGACTTGGGGGCAGGAAGACCTGGGTTCAGATTCCACCTCTGAGGCTTACTAGCTGTGTGGCCCTGGTAAGTCTCAGTTTCCCCTCATGTATGAGATTATCCCCTCATGTGTGAAACAGCGGGGATAATAGATGTGGCATCTGCTTGTCCCAGGGTAGTCGTGAGGCTCAATGGTGATCATGGGTGTAAAGTCAATTGTGACGTCCATGATTGTTGGGGTTTCCATAAACTGCACAAGAATCAGCCCCCAAGTTCTCAGCAGAGGTGGCTGCCAGACTGGTTCGCTGCTTCATCTTGCTACAGCCATCCCTTCAGTCTTCTTGGTGGTTAGAAATCTCCCATTGGAAAGCAATTTCTGCAGCGAGTAAACGTCTTACTGTTCAGCACTCTACTTGCTATCTGTGTGGTCTTGGTAAGTCGTTTTCCCTCTATGGGTCTCTATTTCCTTATATGTAAAATGAGGGAATTGGTCAAGATGACCTCGAAGATCTTTTGCAATACTGGCATTCTGTGCCCCCAAGTCCCCCCCCAACTCAGGACTATGTTTGGGGGCTGGGATATGGAGCAAAGTCTCATTTCACTCTGGACATGTTGCCATGTTCCCTGACACCCCATTCTTCCTCCTCCTCCTCATTTGTAACGCACCTTCTGGCTCCGGCTTCTAGCAGTCATGTCTCCTTCCCTGGGACAATGGCGAACTCACCACCTGATGCACTGTATCTAGCCAGCCTTAGACCATGTTTCTGGTACAGCACCATGTCTCCCCGTCTCCCCTCTCCCCCATTTAAACCTCTTGCTCTGGGAACAGTTATTAGATCAACATTCCCATTGCTTCTGGGGATATGTTATCTCCCCCTGTTAGAATGTAAGTTTCTTGGGGGCAGCTAGGTGGTGCTGTGGATAGGGCACCGGCCCTGGATTCAGGAGGACCTGAGTTCAAATCTGGCCTCAGACACATAACACTTACTAGCTGTGTGACCCTGGGCAAGTCACTTAGCCCCATTGCCTAGCCAAAAAAAAAAAAAGAATGTAAGCTTCTTAAGGGCCTGCAGAGCCCAGCCTGGTCAGTAGCCAAGGATGGTGAATGCACCAAATGGTGCATTCCTGAAAAGGTGGATTTTTTTCTTTGTTGAACTGAAAATAATTGTCAAAGATCCCAACAAAGGCTGTGTGTGTGTGTGTGTGTGTGTGTGTGGGTGTGTGTGTGTGATATCAAACCCTGCCACATACTTATGGTCACCTGAGCTGTATGGGTGCTGATCCCATACATCTCCCAGACTGTTCATTCAGTCAACAAGCTTTCTTCTGGATGCTTTGATCCAAACCCTTTCGCATCCTGACCACAAGCTCCCCTTCTGATCTCCAGGAATAAGTGGTTTTATTCACCCTGAGTTATACTCATGGTGCTTGTCTAGGAAATGCTGGTCAATGTATAGTCTCCTCCTTCCCTCCTTAATTGTGGATTTCTTATGGCATGCACTGTTTGGATAGGCCTCTAGACCCTCTACAGAAGAGTGCAGCATCGTGATGGATGCTGTTGTTGACAGGAGGGGTGTCCCTGGCTGCTGCAAAGCTTTCATCCTCTAGACGTTGAAAGCTTTGGCAAGGGATGAGTGGAAATTGTTATTGCTTGGGTGTTTCAGCTGTGTCTGACTCTTTGTGACCCCATTTGGGATTTCCTTGGCAAAGATACTGGAGTGGTTTGCCATTTCCTTCTCCAGCTCATTTTACAGATGAAGAAACTGAGGCAAACAGGGTGAAGTGACTTGCCCAGGGTCACACAGCTAGGAAGTGTCTGAGGTTGGATTTGAACTCAGGTTTTCCAGACTCCAGGCCCAATGCTCTCTCCATGGCTGCACCACCTCGTTGCAGGGGACAAAGGATTCAAGGGCAGAGGTTAGTGTGGGGTTGAACTGGTTCACTAAGGTTTTACATGGAGGGGTGCTGTTCATTTCAAAATATTAGTAGTAATTTGTCATTGTTTCAAAACTGACTCCAAGACCAAGTCTGCCTGAGCTCTCCAGCTCTCCTTGGGGCCTGCTGCCCATACCTCCTTTCAGTTTCCTTAACCCTACATCCTCAGAGTTTATATTTTGTATGTCTCTCTATTTATATATAATTATATGAGATAGAACTGTCCCCAGAACACAGGAACTAGGGGTTTTGCTGTTAACAGGCTGCCCGATCCAATGCCTTTGTTGCCTTGTACACCTGAGTCCCAGGCAGGTGAATCCATTTCTTCCCTCCCTGTATTGTTTTAAAGACAACCCCTTGCCTGACCTTCTGTTTAGGGCTTGGGAGCATTTTTCTGGGTGGGTTATTTTAAGATGGCATAGGACACATTGCTGTGGGTGGCTGGGTTGGGCAGTCTCCACGGCCCCCTTTTCTCCCTCTGTGGGCCTTTTTTAATTCCTCTAAAATCGAATTTGAAACTCAGTGAAGTTTTTGCAAGGATGACAGGTGATGTGTGTCTGTCCAGCTTCCTCTGGTGGTTCCTGTGTAGGTCCAGGCACTTAGCCAATCACTTTCCCTGTCCTGAGGTGAAGTAAGTTAGCAGCTGCTCATAGGTGCTATGCCTGGTTCCCACAGTCTATGGGCATGTGACAGGGCTGTGCCTTCTGGCTGGCTCACCTATTTTGTTTGCCAGGGGGCACCTTGTGCTCCCATACCTCTGCCAACTCTAGGCTAAGGGCTCTCGACTGCCCTTTCAAATAGTCCCCCTTTCTCCCTGGCTAGGAACCCACCAATGTTGACTGGGTTTGTGTGAGAGTGGTCTGGGTTGGGATCTCCAGTGTGGTTTCCATTTTGAAATTATTTTTTGTTTTTTGAAGAACCTTTGTAATAAAACTGGTGCATTTTTATGTCTTCATGAAAAAAAAAAAACTGACTCCAAGCCCCCAGGAGTAGCTACGGGATTTGGGGAGCACTTAGGCTAAAGGCCCTTGCCCCTTTCCCTCCCTGGTGCTCCCACATTTCAGAGAAGAAAGGAACAAGAGGAAAGAACAATTACCAAAGTGAGCATTCGCTTTTTGGGAAGTTTTTAAAATGCCTAAGCATGTAAATGATGGCTCCATAAGCAGCTGCGACTGGAAGTTGTAATGTGAATTTTTTATGTTACAGAATTAGAATTTTACATACATAGACATAGAGATTTAAGAAGAACGTATTTCTTTGAAATTTATATATGATGTATTTACCAAAGTATGCCCCAGTGCAAGTCCTCAGAGAACCAACTGATGGTCTAAGCCTGAGCCAAGTCGCCAGATTCTTGACAAGCTGTACTTCATAGGCGCCATTAGCAGCAAACTAGGGGAGGAGAGCTCAGCTGGCACTGTGCGGTAGAGATGGGCATCAGGATTTTAGAGAGCTAGCGTGGTATGGCAAGACATAAAAGACCGGGGTTCAACTCTTGACTCCAACACTTGCTAGATGTGTGACCTTGCTCAAGTCATTTCACTTGTTTTTTCCCTCATCAGTAAATGGAGGAGGTTAGACTCAGTGGCCCCCAAGATCCCTTTCAGCTCTAAGCCTATGCTCCTATGCTATGATTCTACCCAAGAGCTCTTTAAGCTAGCTTTCCATGGCCTTCAGTGCTGACATACACTGGTCAGACTGATCCAAGCCTTGTATGGATTTCCATGTTTATAGGAGAGTTGGGAAGTGGATGGCTGGTAAGGCTCTGCAAGGCTTGCCATAGCTTGATTGCAGTGGCTTGGTGTCTCCTGTTATCCTCTCTGGTGAATTTGATATGACCCTGACTGCTTCCTAGAAGGGAATCTCAGGCGCTTAGGTGGTGTCTTTATTTCCCTAGGGCCTTGTGTAGAATGTCGTTGGGCCCTGTGCCCCTTGAAAACCCAGACCCTGTGTGGCCAGCAGGGCCTTTTGAGTACTTTTGAACCTCAAAACAATGTATTAGACCCTTTATGACTGAGCTCAGGCCCCATCTCTGGTGACAAACTGAGACAGACACAATCAAAATCATGTGACTGAGTCCACATCAGACCAGTGGAATAGAGAAATAGCTGCTTATCCAATAATTCAGGTGAAGAAACATTTCTACCTGCAGATACTCAAGGCAGAAAGGTTGAGGGGGGCACAATTTTGTGAGGAGTAATTACTTCTGGTGAACTCAGCTCCCAACTCGCTTTAGTGTGTAAGTTCCATTTTGGCAGTCAGCAAGCAAATGCAATCCTGAGCCTCACCGAGGGAGGCAAGCACAGGAGCTGTTGCTAGTCCCTCTGTCCTCTGTCCTGGCCGGGCCACATCTCAAGTATTGTTGTTACGTGTGTGTGTGTGTGTGTGTGTGTGTGTGTGTGTGTGTGTGTGTGTG
>NW_020944311.1:518478-558214 GCF_900497805.2 Vombatus ursinus | reverse complement strand
AGGTACATGTTCATTACCCCTCCCCCTCTCAGGTGCATGTTCATCACTCCTTTCTCCCCCTCCCAGAGGGAGTCCAGATGTGAGCTGCCAGCTGTGCTGTGTAAAAGGTAAGGCGTGGGCCAGGCTGTCTTTGCAGCCCCTCCCAGCTCAGAAATTCTGGTCTTCTCTGTCACTCCCCATTCCCCTAGCATCACAATGAATAGATCCATAAGGAGACTCCAATTTGATGAGGTAGATTTACTTTATGTAAAGGAAGGTGATTTTCTAGTCTGCATTATTTGAATGATACCCACTGATTCTATGGGATGCTGCTTCTAATTTCTGGAAGGAATTAGGGCTTCTTAACAATTCCCAGTGGGAACTCGGGTCAGTTCTATTAGGAAGGACTGTGATTTGGTTTATTTTTATCTGATGGTGTCACTTGGCAGTCCCACATTTCCTGGTTCAGCATTAATTGGCTTGGGGAAGACAATTCAGAGGAGTCATGTACACCCAGCCTTCCTACTGTGACTCTGGCTTTGTGTGAGAAGGGGTGGAGGGTTCCAGTCAGACCTCTGCCCAGCCAACGGGACACAGTGGGGTGGGAAACGTTTGAATGAATTATTGCAGTAGAAATAGCTCTGACTCTGGAGTCAAGGGACTTGGGCTCCATCCCCAGCTTTGGCATCTGCTACCTGTGTGACCTCAGGCAAGTCACTTCTCCTTGCTGGGCCTCAGTTTCCTTCCCTGTAAAATGATGGGATTGGAGTAGATTCCCTCTAAGGTCCTTTCTGCCTCTAAAACCATGATGAGTTTATGTTTGTCTTATAATATGACCCTTAATGCCTGGGAGTGGTCATTCTACTATTGGAGATGAGTTCTTTTTCTTCTGGAGGGCTTTTCTGTCTTTCAAAATCCCTTCTAAAGATAGAAATACCCCTAGGCAGAATAGCAGGGTAAGCTTTTATCAGCTAGTACCTTATGGGAATAAGAACCAGTTTAAATCAAGACCCTTTGGAAGGTGCCACTTTCTAGGTTCTTTAAAGTCTTCTACAGTGTACCTCCAGGCTGCCCTCCCTGCCTTACTGTAAACTCCTTCCCTTCACCCACTCAGGCTGTCAACCAAACTGGACTGCAATGAACTCTGCAAGCATTTGCACAGGCTTCTAATGTGTTCATTCCTCTTTGGAGGCAGTAAGCTCCTGGAGGGCAGGGCCTGCTTTATTTTTGCCTCTTAATAAGAGCTTACTGAATTGAATCTCTCCCTCCCACAGTCCTTATAGTCCTTCAAGGCTCTGCTCAGGAATCACTTCTTCCATGAAGCCTTCTGATAGCCTCACCTGTTTGAGCTAGCTCCCACCTCAGATGTCCCCAGATTCCTTCTTTGACTTCCTCATTTCATATTCTGCTCGTTTCATATTCTGCATTGCATTTATTTCTGGTCTTGTTGCATTCTCTCAATAGAATGTAAGCTCCTTGAGGACAGGAATTTCCTGGTTTTGGCATTGCATCTACAGTAAAGAGTAGTAGAGAAGCAAGAAACACATGGGGAGAATGAGCAGCTTGTAACACATGTAACACATACCTTTAAAAAATACTGATAATCTTTTTCTAAAAATCACTGGCACTTCCCAGTGATTTCCACACCTCCCTCCCCCCCAGTCCCTATAACTCTCCTTTGCAACAAAGAATTATGATGAGGCAAAAGAAAGCAACCCATGGGCCATGTCTGACAATGTATACCTTATTCCATTCCTATTATCCACCACAGATCAAGGTCACAATTGGTCTTTGCATTGATTGGAATGCTGAAGTCTCTTGATATTGTTTTCCTTCATGTTATTTTAATAATTGTGCAAATTGCTCTCTGCTTTCTTTGGCCTACAATGGCCCCTGGTTTTCTTCCAGTTTTTGGTCACCACAAGAGGTCTTGCTATAGTTGTTTTTGTGTATATGGAACCTTTCCCTCTGTCTTTGACCTCCTTTGGGCTATACTCCAACATATTATAAAGGAAGGATTATGTAGGAGAAGTAATGTAAATGTGACATCAGAGAAACAGGTGACCAGAACAAAAGATGAGCCCTTCACTTAACCAGGGTAATGGATAGCTAGGGGAGAGCCTTTGTGCTTGAGGAAGGCCGCCAGCAAGTTAGGCAAACTCCTTGTAGTGAATGTATGAGAAGACATGAAAGAGAGTCCCACAGGATGGGTAGGCACGGAAAGCTTGCAGTCGGCATCTTTGGAGAGAACGCTCACACCTATGAAATCACAGATCCCCAGTACCAGCATAATGCCTTGCTTGTAGTAGGCCTTCAATAGATGTCATGGGGCACTGACCAATGAGGACCTAGACCTTAGATCAAAAGTTCTTAACCTGGAGTCTGTGGCCTTGTTAGTTTTTTAAAAAATATTTTGATAACGATTTTAATATCAGTTTCCTTTATAATCGTCATTTTATTTTATGCATTTGGCTGCCCCAGAAGCCTGCCCGAGGGAGCCCAGGATACAAAGAAGGTGAACAACTTCTGCCTTAGAGCATGAACACATCTGCCTTTCCTGGTGGCTGATACAGAACATGTACCACATTCCCTTTCTGCTTGCCTACCACATTTCCGTTCATGAACGCCTGAGGGACTAGTACTGTGGTGACAAAGAATCCTCTAATTGGCTGAAGGACTGGAAATGAAGGTGTATACAAAATGTGTGAGCCTTTGATCTCTTGATCACTTCCCTGATTGCTTTTGAATAAAGGCTGCTCTGAGCCAACAAGTGAGGAAAAGGCAGCGACTGCCTTATCTCCTCACCCAGCTGCCATGTGTCCTTGAATGCATGGCAATTCTGTTACTTTTTGGGTTTTTTTGTATTTATCCTTTCCTGATCTTATGGAAATGTATAGCTAGCTAGAGATAGAATTAACCAGGTTATGACCTTGTGAGCTTCAAAAGGTCAGAAGAGCCATCAGAGGTTCTTTCAGGATCTAGTTAGTAAGAGAGACCACTGGTGTTGGCTGAATAGCAATTGAGTTGAGGCCCAGCATCCTGGAAGGAGCAAGCCTGTCTGAGCAAGGAAGTAACTTGTCTATTAGTAATGCCCCTTCTCAAAGGCTACTTGGCGGGGACTCCTTGAAGATAGAAAAGGACTCCTGGTGTCAACAGTCGCAAAGTAGGCCCCCACCCTACGTGTTCCCTACATGTGTGCCTTACTACCTCTATATACTTGTACTTTACTAACTCTATACTTATATATAAGTTTGAGCTCAATCTCCCTAGGCATTGAGCATGCGTAGAGAGCAGATTGTACTCATGGTTTGGGAGATGTTTTTATAAATTCTGTCCTTGCTGTACCTTCTCAGTAAACATTTCTTTGTAAAATCTAGTTGACCTCAAGTGATTGATCAATATTGAGGGGAATGCAGTGGATGGGAACTCATAAGCCGTAGTATTAGAAGTTATAACCCCTCAGGGTTGCTCCTCGAATCCTAAGGGGTGGAGAAGCCAGCTACCCCCCAATCAAACACCATCAACTTTCTAGTTCAGCATTGTTTCTCCTTCTCCCTGGCTCTGCGTGCCAGATTTTGGATTAGACAGAATTTGCCACTTGTCTTGTGGCCTGCACTGAATGGAGCAAGTACTCAACAATAGGATGTTTGACCCTAGAAGAAGGACTTCACGAAGGTGATTCATAGAGGTGCTTAGACCCCTCCCCTCCAAGAATCAAAGAATTGTACCTTCCCCTGGTTCCTTGGAGAGAAAAATAAAAGAGGCCTATTCTTCCACATAGATTCAATCATATTATCACACACACTTTGCTCCCAACAGGCTCTTCATTTTTCACAGATGTCCTTACTGGATCTCAGTCTGGCCATTCACTCCCATAAAAGCAGGCCAGTAGAAAATAGCCGGGGGTTTTTTATCACTATTGGTGCGAATCCAATTTCTGGGTAAATTCTGATGTTACCTTCTTTGAACACTTAAATACAGTTTCAGTATGAGCCATCAGTCCAGTGAGATCTTGAGAAGAATTGGTGAGATCTCAGGTGGACCGCTGGCCCTGACTGGGACACACTGGAGCTACCATCTTAGCAAAATAAGGCGTTCTCACTACACTTGCCCCAGAAAGCCGCTTGGGAGACTTGGCAATGTGGCAGGGGGAGCTGGGAGATGGGGACTCAGGCTCTCTTTCTGGCTTTGCCACAGACTGAGTCATTTCATATTAGCTTCTTCATTGGTAAATTGAAGTGGTCACCAAGGCCATTTCTAGTACCAACAATCTACTTATGGAGAATCTTAGAGTGCTTAGATTTGTGTATGTCTTATATATAGTAAATATATATAAATATAGTATATACATATATGTGTATATATCTATATGTATGTAGGTGTGTGTCTATACATATGGGGCAGCTTGGTGGTTCAGTAGATAGAGCGCTGGGTTTGGAGTCAGGAAGACCTGAGTTCAAATGTGGCCTCAGATACTTACTAGCTGAGTGATCCTGGGCAAGTCACTTAACCTCTGTTTGTCTCAATTTCCTCATCTGTAAAATGGGGATAATAATAGGACCTACCCCCAGGCTTGTTGTAAAGATCAAATGAGATAATAATCGTAAAGCCCTTAGCACCCTGTGCTAGGATATAATAATATATATTTATATAGTAAGTGCTATACAAATGTTAGCTATCACATAGATATAGATATAGCTGTCATCCATATATCATCCATATGTTGTCACTGCTGGTAGAGTGTGAACTCCTCAAGGGCAAGGGCTGTTTTGCTTTTTGTCTTTCTAGCCCAGGAGCTCAGTAAATGCTTGCTGATTCATGGATGCTGCTGAGACAGCGTACGGTTACTTTCCGTAGCCTCTGCCCTAGCTAAAACTTCCCGTTGGTTCATGTGGGTTATGACCTGTTGAAGACGCTTCAGTGGCTGCCTGTCACATCGGAAATCAAATCCCGAATTGTCAGCCTCTCAGGGCCTCCAGCTTCAATATCTGTATGAGGGGTTTCTTCACCTTTTTTGTGTCCTGGGCCTCTGGGACAATCTGGACCCCTGCTCAGAGTCATGTTTTTGGACGTATAAAATTAAATACATAGGATTACAAAGGAAGCCAGTGATATTCAAACAGAGTTATCAAATTCTTAAAATAATGAGGTTCTGGAGCTCAGGCTGAGAAGCTGTGGGCCAGCCAATTTCTATTTGTGCTGCTCACTAGCTGTGTGACCCTGGGTCACATCCCTTCTACTCTCTGGGCATCAGTGTCTTTATATGTCAAGTGATGAATTCAGCTGATCTCTGTGCTTTCTTCCATCTCCAGATCCTGTGACCACATGGGCCCTGTCTGTGTACAGCCTACAGGTTGTGGAATCAATAATGATGAAAATCCTTTGCTGGTTTAAAAAAGTGTCTAGAATCTAGAACGAGGTTCTTATCCTGGTATTTGTCTAGGATGGTTCTCTTTGTGTATGTATGATGGTGTGCTCATTCACAGCTAAATGACAAGTGCTACCAAATGGACCCTGTTCTTCTTCTGAGTTTGTTAAGAAGTACATTGGGGCAGGGCTAGCCTTGGGATGCAGCAACAACTGGAAGTCCCAAAGACCTGGATTCAAATCTCTCCTTTAACTCTTATGGGTTAGGTGACCCTGGACAAGTCAGTTACCCTCTCAGAGTTTGTTTCCTAATCTGTAAAATGGGGATGATCATCACAGTATACACTTTACAGAGATGTTGTGAGGGTCAAATGAGAAAATATCTGTGATATCATGTCAAGTAAGCACCTGCCATATGCCAGACACTGTGTTAAGCACTGTGGATACAAAGAAAGATGAAGATCAGTCCATCAGTCCAGAGCTCACAGTCTAATGGGGGAGGTAACACAATGGTGCACAAACCTGATATAGACAGGAGAAATCAGAATTAATCAGCAGAGTGAGGGTACTAGAATTAAGGGGGATCAGGAAAAACTTCGTGTAGAAAGTAGCGTTTTAGCTGAGACCTAAGTCTGGGAGGTCAGGAGACAGAAGAGAAGGGAGAGTGACCAGAGGGACAGTGAGTGGAAATGCCTGGAGTCTGGAGATGGAGTGTCGTGTCCCAGAGATAGCAAGGAAGCCAATGTCATGGGTATGAAGAGTATATGGGCTAATCTCCTTGAGAAAGCCTTCTGTAATAGGCGCCTCTCCTTCCTTTCCTCTCACTTTTTTCTCAACTCTTTGCAGTCTGGCTTCTGATCTCAGAATTGAACAAGAATTTCTTTCTCCAAAGTTCCTCCCAATTTCTTCATTACCATGTCAGACTGCCAAATGGCCTTTCTCCACCTTCAGCCTTCTTGAGCTCTCTGCAGCCTTTGATACTGTTGACCATTCTCTTCTCCTTAATAGTGTCTCCTCTGTAGGTTTTCATGTCACTGAACTGTCCTAGTTCTCCTCTTACCTGCCTTTCCATACCTCCTCAATCTCTTCTGCTGGGTGTTCATTCAGGTCTCACTGGCTAAGCATAGGCGTCCCTCAAGGTTCTGTCCTGGGCCTTCTTCTCTTTGCCCTCTATACTATTTCACTTGGTGATCTCATCAGTTCCTATAGTTTCATTTAGATTTTCTATGCATATGATTCTCAGATCTACTTTCCCAGCCCTCACCTCTCTCTCAACCTCCATTCTCATGTGTCCAACTGCTTATTGGAGATCTTGAACTGGATGTCCCATAGACATCTTAAATTCAGCATGTCCAAAACTGAACTCATCATCTTCCCCCCCGTAACATTCCCCTTTTCCTAACTTCCTTCTTACTGTCCAGGGTGCCCCCATCCCCCCGTTATTCAGGCTTATCACCTGGGTGTCATCCTGGCCTCCTCACTCTCAGCCACCATATTGATTTGGTTGTCCAGTCCTGTCATCTCTACCTTTTTAACATCTCTCATATAACCCCGTTTGTTCCTCTGACCCGGCTACCCCAGAGCAGGCCCTCATCACCTGATACCAAACTGTCACAATAGCCTGATTCTGGGGCTCTGTCTGCCTCCAGTTTCTCTCCACTCCAGCCCTTCTTCCACTCAGCTGCCAGTGATCTCCCTAATGTGCAGGTCTGACCACATCACTTCCCATTACCCGATAGTCAGTAAATTTCAAGTGGCTACCTATTACCTCAAGCATCTTATTTGGCTTTTAAAGCCTTTTATAACCTGGCCCTGTCCTACCTTTCACCCTTCCTATGCCTTGCTCCTCTCCATATCCTCCGTGATCTAGTGGCATTGTCTCCTTGCCATGCCTCACACACAACACTCCATGTTCCTCCTCTGAGTGTTTTCACCGACTATCCTTCATGCCTGCTCCCCTCTCCCTCCTTAGCTCTATCCCCTGGCTTCTCTGGCTCCCTTCTGGTCTCTGCTAAAGTCCAGCCTTCTTTGAGAAGCCTTTCCCTATTCTCCTTAACCTTAGAGCCTTCCCCCTGGGGAGCATTTCCAATTTATTCTGCCCATAGCTTGTTTACACATAGTTGTTTTCATGTTATCTTGAAAGAAGGGACTGGTTTTGGGCCTTTCTTTGTACTCCCATCTTTTAACACCGTGCCTGGCACATAGTAGGTACTTAATAAATGCTAGTTGACAGAACGTGGGGGGAGGAAGGTGTAAGAAAACTGGAAAGGCAAGACTAGGCCAAGTTGTGTGTAAAGCACTTTCCATACCTTTAATTTCTACATCACTGTCAGCTCTCCTTAGGATGCCTGTTACCCATTAGACAGACCCACTGACAATCATTCCTTTGAGTCCAGGAGGGCAGAGATGGGAGAAGAGGGCCAGACACAGACTTCTCCTATTTTTTACCGTCATCAAAGGCCAGTGTCTGCTTGATGCCATTAGGATTGGACAGTGACATTTGCCATCTGGGAGGGGAGGAGCCAGTGACGTATTAGCAAGACTTTTTGGCCCTGATGCTGATGAGAATCATTAAACAGCTTGAAATGATGGGTGCCTTTATCCTGGTGAAAATTCCTAAAGCCACGGGCAAAAGCCTCCATGGAGCTTCTGTTCCAAACAACAGCTCGAATTCTCTTTTCCCTTGCAGGCCCTCCTCGTCTTTGGGTTTTGTTTTTTTTTTTTTTTTTCAGATGATGTGCCAGGCAATAGCAGCAATTCATTAACGAATCAGGGTTTGGTGGCATTACCAATTTGCCATTCCCCTTCTGTTTCCTTTGCTGCTGTGGGCCCAAGGCCATCCATAAACATTCCATTCGATAAAGAAATCTCTGTTCGAATATCACAGCTCTCCTGGAAGTGGCATCATCTTTTTTGAAGCCATTCTTAAGACAATGAGCAAATCATTAGGAGGGGAGGAGAAAAGCCTGTCACAGTCAAGGTAAAAGGAAAAGCTTTGGGAATGATGATGCAACACCAGCCTGCCTCGGGAGCCATCCACACTGGAGATCTGCTGATGGAGAGGGCCTGTAGGCCCAAGCAGTCTTTGCCAATGCAGAATGCTTTTGTACGTACCCTGTGAGCACGGGCAAGGCCCTTTGACTCCCTGAGCCTCAGTTTTCTCATCTGGAAAAAGAGGGTAATGATGCCCATAGCACTTTACTCATGGGTACATAACCTACTTTACACACCTTAAAGGACATTTTCAAAGAAGTGTTTGAGGGTGGACACAGCCCAGTGATTTCATCAGTCTAGAGGCCCTTCCTCAATGCAGATAAACAGCTCGACTCTAACTGATAATCTTAGAGAATCAAGTGGTTGTGACTTCCCCAAGGTCCCACAGTAGCATGTCTCAGAGGCCAGACTTGAACCTAGGTCTTCAGGACTCTGAAGCCAGCCCCATTCTCTAGTATACCATATTTTTCCTTAGAGGTGTCACATAGGAGCATTAGGTTTTACACTATGAACAGGAAAGAGCTTTCTTTGTGTGTTAGCTGAATCCAGTTTATTTGGACACCTCTCCATCCCAATTTTTCTCCCTAACTTCCTCCTTTCAATCTATCTAAATACCCTTTTGGGAGGCCCTTGCAAGAGGCCCCTCTGAGGCTCACCAAACTCATTGCTTGCCCCTTATACTCAATGAGTTTCCCTGCTCTCCTTTCAGTTTGGAAGGCCTCCTTCGCATTCTGCCCTGAACTCATTTGCTCTGTCCGCAGAGGCTCCGATGATCTAGGGTGGGAAGGAAGTTTTGAGGTCTTTTAGTTCACGCCCTGCCCCCACTCATTGTATATGATAGAAAACTAAGTACCATCGATTTGGCTAATATTGTATAGGTATTAAATGGAAGAGTTGGGATTTGAACTCATGCCTTTAGACTCCAAAACCTGCTGTTATTTTTCCATTGTACCTTGCTGCCTCAGATTCCAGGAGATGGTTCTGTATATGTGGATGAGATGATGGGACAGGGAGTAGGATTTTCATTTTGTTAAGCACAGGGAGACAGAATACTTTGGGGACATAGATCCTGTATAGGAAAGATGGCCTCTGTTCTACTGGGGGAAGGAGAGCCCTAAGAAATCTGCCTTCTGTGTTGTCAATTTTAGAAAAGGAAACTGTAACACAATGTGGGCATTTGAACAGATGCCCCTTGAAGGCATTTTTGTCTTTGGATCATAGGTTTTTAGCATGGTGCCTGGCACATGGCAGGTGCAGAACTTCATAATGTCTAGCATTGTTTTCTGGGTTCCTTCTGGGGGCCTGACTTATCTTACATGACTCCCTAGAAGTGGGTAATGGTTGTCTGGTTTGGCAAGCTTCCTGAAGCTCTCTGTCAGGGTCCAAATACACACCCTGATTACATCAGATCACTGGATTGCTCTTTGGGTCCCTTCAGAGACTTCTGACCAACCACAGCTCATTTCTTCTTCTGCTGACCTTCCTGCATGGTCTCTGGAGACCTGGCAGCTCTTACATGTCCTGGAGCACAAGAAATGGCTCAGCCCCCTACCCTTTGGCTAGAGCCTCGTGCCTATCCCTGCGCTCCAGATGATCACTGCCCCTTCCCTTCCATCATGTTCTTTTGCCCTCTGACCTCCCAACACAGGTTAGGCCTCTCTACTGCAAGGGTTTGCCATCTTTTTTAGGGTCATTTGGGGAAGCCTATAGGGCCCCAACTCTTAATAATGTTTTTGAATGCACAAAATAAAATACATGAGATTAAGAATGAATTATACTGAAATATGGTTATCTGAGTATTTAAAAAAAATCAACAAAAAACCCAAAAACAAGTCCATAGAATTCCCACGAAGAACTTCCTTCATTTTTCTTCTTCCCTGTTGTTTCAAAGGCTTCTGACTCAGATTTGGAGTCATAAGCCCCGGGTTGGAGTCTCAGCCTCAGTTTTTCATCTGTAAAATGGGCATGATAAAATGTGTACTACCTACCTCACTGGCTTTATGAGGATCACCTGTGAAAGCTGTTTGGTTATAGAAAGGGCTGTGCAAATTTTGAAGGATTAGTAATGGCTACACTGGGGGTGGGGGGACAGAAGGGTGCTCACTGCACAAAAGGATTTGGGGGATTTGTGCTTCCATGGCTGGGCTCATTCCTTCTCCCAACCAATCACGTTGACAAACCCCCTGTGCCAGCTGTTGCTTCCTGTGCTACCCCACCAGAAGGCTACAGCTCTCTTCATTAATGTTGCATCCCTAGCCATTAGATGGGGATTCACCATTCATAATGAAAATCTATTTGGGTTTGCCGTAGAGGCTCTGGAGATAATTAATGTGGATTAATCAAAGGCCCCCATGATGAATAGTTCTTGACATTCTCCACCCCCACTCCCGCCCCCAACTACCCCTTAAGAGTCAGGTGATAATTGAAGCCATAGCTCCTGTTCCCAGGAGCATTTTGTTCGGAATACTCAGCTCTGGCAAACTCGTTGGCGGGCTGGCAGTGTTTTCAGAGCGTCTCTGTAGGTAAACTGGTGGCCTTCTTATGGGAAGTAGAAGGGCTGAATTCCCTTGAATTTGCCACAAAGAAGAAAATCACTAGACTGTTGGTTCCTACTCTGAGGGTCTCTCTCCTCAGATATTGACACTAAACACAGGTGACAAACCCTTGCAGTAGAGAGGCCTAACCTGTGGTGGGTAGTCAGAGGGCAAAAGACCATGATGGAAGGGAAGGGGCAGTGATCATCTGGAGCTCAGGGACAGGTGGCATTTTTCTGCCTAATGTAAGTATGAAGAGAACAGGTGACCACCTAGCTGCCCTTGATGTCTTCAGGCTCACATGAGGTCTGATATAGCTCTAAAGTTATGATCCTATGCCATTCTAGGGTACAGAATTAATTGGGAGATATGATTGCTTAACCACTGCCAATGGGCTGGGAAAGACCATGGAGAATGGGGCCTTGATCAGCCGGAGAGCTTCCAGAGAAGGGCAGGCACAATAATTTTCAAAAAGGGAAAGAGAATAGTCTGTGCACTCTAGGTCCCTGAACTTGTTTTAAATTTCTGGTACAATATTTTTAGAATATACTATTAAATGGATAGGTAGTGAACATTTGGAAAGGAAACGGTCATGTCAAAGAGCCCGTGGGTCTTCATCAAGACCAGGTCATGCCAGAATCAACTCACTCCTTGTGATTCTTGACTGGACGGCTGAACTAGTAGTGGGGAGGGGGCATGGGAGGGGGCAGAGTCTAGTGCAGAGATTCTCAGGAGCCCTTTACATTCTGGACAATTAGCAAGGATCCCTCAAAGAGCTTTTGTTTATGTCAATTCTATCGATTCATATTTACTGTGTTAGAACTTAAAACATCTTAGTATTATGATGAAAATAGTTTTGACCTCACGGACTCCCTAAAAGGGCCTTGGAGACCGCCTGGGACCCACAGGAGATTACACTTTGAGAATCGCTAGCCTAGGGGATAGGGAGCCACTGGTGGAGTCAGAAAGACCTAGATTTTGGTCAGATCATTGACACCTGGCCTGGGTGAGCCTGAGCAAATTGTTTAACCTCTCAGTGCCCAGGCATTTCTCTAAGGCTATAGGATGCTGATAAGCATAGGTGGAGGCAGTTTACACATTGGAAATTATCCGCCCCCCAACCTCTAATGAAATCAGAGGTCTGTCCAAAAACCCATCTGAGCTGGAGGAGAATGCTGTAGATATAGCTTATCTAGATTCTGACAAAACCTTTGCTCAAGTCTCTCATTCTGTTCCTTTGGACAAGATGGAGAGATGTAGGATAGGAGATCGTATGATTAGGCGGTTTCAGAGCTAGTTAACCTGTCAGCCTTTGGGAATAGCTGTTAGTAGTTTGATGTTAGCTTAGAAGTTTCCAGTGAAGTGCTCCTGGGATGTATGGTAGGCCCCAGGATGTTCAACATTTTCATCATTTACCTGGATAAACATCTAAGTGTCATGCTTCTCATATATGAAAGCAGGAAGGACAGGGAACCAAACAGTACCTACAACGTACCTGGTACGTGTGAGGCCTTGGGGATATGATGGCAAAATGAAACCAGTTCCTGCCTTTAAGGATCTTACATTCCATGTTTGTATATAAGTGTTTATAAAATATATAAAATGAAAACAAAGTATATATTTTTGGCAGGGTTACTAGCAGCCGGGAAAGGTTTCATGTGAAAGGTAGTGTTTGAGATAATATGCTAGATGTTGCACAATGGATAAAGCTCTGGGCCTAGAGTCAGGAAGACCTGAGTTCAGATTTGACCTCAGACACTACTAGCTGTGTGACCCTGGGCAAGTCACTTCACCCTGTTTGCCTCAGTTTCCTCATCTGTAAAATGAGCTGGAGAAGGAAATGGCAAACCACTCCAGTATCTTTGCTAAGAAAACCCCAAATGGGGTCATGGAGAGTCAGGCAGGACTGAAAAATGACTGAACAACAACAGCCTAGTTGTGTGCTTTTGGAAGACATCATGTAACTAAGCTGCTTTTATATTTAATCTCCATTGGGCCCCAGTGCAGCATGGATCAATCAGCGTTTATAAATCACTTACTACACACTAGTCACTGATTTAGGTGCTGGAGACATGGGAACACAGAAAGAAACCACCCTTATTCTCAAGGAGTAACAGGAAGTTAGCCAGTGTGTGTAAAACACGTGCCACATAAATGGAAAGTTAATCATCCACATACATGTGCACACATGCACACACGTGCATGTGCAAAGTAGTTTGGGAGGGAGGGAGGGCACTAGCATTTGGGAGGAATCAGGAAGGACTTCATGCAGAAGCAGAAATGACAAAGGATGGAATCCCAGGCATGGAGGAAGTTTGGAAGAGGGGTTCATGGGAGAAGAGAATGAGTTTCTTTTGGACATAGTGACTTTCAGATGTCTCTAGGACATCCAGTTTCAAACAGCCAATAGGTAATTCATGACATGGGACTGAAAGCTCAGCGAGAGACTAAGGCTAGACATGTAGGTCTGAGTGTCGTCTTCAGAGAGGTGAGAGTTCAACCTATAGGAGCCAATGAGGAGAGAGGGTGGGGGAGAGAAAGAGAGAGAAAGGAGAGTGATAGAGAAGGGGAGAGAGCAAGAGAGAAAAGGAGAGAAAGAAAGAGAAGGAGAGAGAAAAAGAGAGATAGAAGGAGAGAGAAAAAGAGAGGAGAGAGAGAAAAAGGAGGGAGAGAGAAGAGACAGAGAGAGGAGAGAGAAAGGGAGAGAGAAAGAGAGAGAAGGAGAGAGAGAGAGAGAGAGAGAGAGAGAGAGAGAGAGAGAGGGGGACAAGGGCAGGACTTTGAGGAACATCTAGAGTTGGGGGGAGTCTGTGATGTGGATGATAGGTCAGTGAAGGAGACTGTGAAGGAGTGGTCTGACAAGTCGGAGGCGAACCAGGAGAGACTAGAGTCACAGAAACTCAGAGAGGAGAGGACATTCAGGAGGGACGGAGGGGATAAGCATTTATATGATATCTACTATGTGCTGGGCACTGTGCTAAGTGATTTTTACAAATATTATCTCATTTGATCCTTACAACAACCCTGCAAGGTAAGTGCATTTTACAGTTGAAGAAACTGAGGCAAACAGAGGTTAAGTGACTTGCCCAGGATCACACAACTAGTAAATGTCTCAGGTCAAATTTGAACTCAGGTGTTTCTGCCTCCAGGCCCAGGGTTCTAGCCATTGCACCACCAGCTGCTTCTAAGAGAGGAGAGGAGAGGAGGTGAGAGGAGGTGGCCAGCAGCAGCAAATGCTGGAGAGAGGTCGGGAAGGCCACCAGAAGAAAGACCTCCAGATCTGGCAATTTAGAGATCACTGGTAATGTCCCCAATTGACATTCTCGTCGGAAGTGGCTCTTCCAGGGTTCCTTCTTTCTCTTCAGTATGTTTTCCATGCCTGGACCCTGCTTCTGGGCAGAGACCCTTACCTCTTACTTGCCTGAGAAAATTGAGGCTCTCTATCATATGCTCCCTCTACTCCCTTGCTCCATTCTGCCAGACCTTTCTGTGTTGTGGCCCATGATCTCTTCCTTTACTCTAGTCTCTGAGGAAGAGGTGGCCCTTCCCTTTGCCAAGGCTGTCCTCTACTTGCGCCCCATATCCCATCCTGGCCTGTTTATTCCAGAAGGTTGCCCTTTTAATAATTTCCTCTCTCTTTTTCATCTTCTCTTCTTCCTTCCTCTCCTCCTACAAACCCACAGGGGTCTCCATGCAGACCCTAATCCAACCTGAAAAACCTCACTTGCCCCTGCCTTTTCCTCAGGCTGTTGTCCAATATCTTGTCTCTCTTTTGTAGCTGAACTCTTTGAAAAAGTCGCCTACAGCTACTGCCCTCATGGACTTCCTGCATCTTGTTCAGCCCTTTGACCTCTGCCTGCCTCCCCTCTTCCTGACAGATGCTGCTCTCTCTAAGGTCACCTGCTGAATCCAGTGGCCTTTTCTCGGCCCTGCACTTGATCCTGGTGGCATCGTGGCGCCTTTCCCCCCCATGACTTCAGTGACACCACGTTGTCTCTTCTCTGACCACGCCTTCTCCATTTCCTTGCTCACATCATCATCTCTCTCCTGGGCCCCCATAAATGTTGCTGGCTCTGATCAGGAGCCCATACAGGATTGTGTGTGTGTGTTTGGGCGGTTGATCGGGGGCCAGGGCAGCAGCTGGTCTTTATTAGGAGTTTCAAGGGCCAGCCACATGTGTCAGGGAGCCTGTTGTCTGCTCTTTACCCCCAGGCTCAAAGGCAGACTTCAGGAAGATGCCGTTCCTGGCAGAGGCCAAACACTTCAAGTGCTGAAAAGACCTTGCTGACCTTTGTGGCTTGGGCTGGCCACAGTCCCCCGGGCTGCTCTTCTGCCTGTGCCTGGTGCCTTCACTTCCCTCTCTTGGTTTCTTCAGGAGTTAATCAGAGGGGAGGCCTTAGCTTATCAGCAGCTTTTGGTCCTCATTCCAAAAGGATCTGGGCCTCTCCCCTGGCTCGCTGCTCAAATCCAGTCTCTCCATGTGGGATCCATTCCCTGAGGTCCCTAATGAGAGGGAGCCCCAGGAGGGCAGACCCAGCAGAGTTCCCCAGTCAGAGTTCCCAGTGCCCTAGCAGGGCTTGAAACAGATCTCCCTCTCCTCCCACCCTTTCTTCTCCATCTTCATACAGGCCCTAAGGGCACTGAGGTATTCTGGGCACACAGGCTCTGGACACATATTTTGCCTCTTCCCTCCCCCCAGTTGCTTACATTTGCAAGATGTCGTATTATCACTGACATTTCCGTGGTGGTGTAAGGTTTGCACACGCAATCTCATTTGTTCCTCACAACTATTCTGGGAGCTATTATTATCCTCACTTTACCCAACAGGAAACTGAGGTTAGAGAGGTCAAGTGACTTATCCAGGGCCACAGAGCCAGTAAATGTTGGAGGCAGGATTCAAAGCCAGGTGATCTCCAGTTTCAAGGCCCACACTCTTCCCACTCTCCATCAGCACACACTTGTTCAGTCAACAAACATTCATTTGTCACTCACTGTGTGCACAGCTGCCTGAAAAGCCCTGAACGTAAAAAGACAAAAGGGAGAAAGCCCTTACTCTTCAGAGCTGCCGTTAGGGCCTCCAGTGCCTGGGAGAGAGAGAAGGGGAGCCCTGTGGCTGCCTGTGAAAGGCCACTGGCCTGACTGGAGGCAGACCTGCAGGGACGCGCAAGGCTGGACAAGAGGAGCTTTTCAGCCGACCAATCAGAGAAGAGCTTAGAGTCCTTGGTCATCCCAGCCATAGTGACTTTTAAACAGTCATGGGATTCGACGGGACCTTGGAGGCAAGGCCAAGTACTGTCTGTATCTGTGCCTTGAAGCAGCTCAAAGTCCAGGGTCTTGTCCCTAGCAGGCACTCGTTGAAGTGGATTAAATCTATTCTAACACCCATGTTTTGCAGAATGAGGACACTGAGTCCCAGAAAGGTAAAGTGACTTGGGCAAGGTCACAAGGTCTCTACTTTATTGGCAGTGCCAGGCCCTCTGCCTCCAGGTCTAACCGTCTTGATCCCCTTTGCACAGGATACCTGTGTAGCTCAAAGTGCTTAGAGAAGGGTCCTGATGAGAACAAGGGAGCCTTCCCAAATGGCTGATTCCTCTGCAGAGACATCCATGTGCTTATGCATGGCCCAGCAGCCCAGAGAGGAGGCTGCCAAAGACAGATGTGGGTGGAGAAGGTCAGGCAGGGACGTGGGGTGGAGGCCAAAGGGTTGGACTTGTATTTTTTCTCTCTCGTCGAGCCTTCTGATGTGCAGTGAAGGGACAGAAAGCGAGCTTGCTCAGGGAAGCGGGATGAAGGCTATGGATTTAGGGCACATGGCTCTGTATAATTGCTTCTCTAGCCAGTTACTTTCTTTTCTGGGTGCTGCCTTTTTTCTCTCCATGCGCTTGGTGGACATTTCATGCCAACGAGAGCGATCAATAATGGTAGGGATGGTTGGAAGTAGTGGCCTGGCAAATCATAGATTGCTGTTTGAAATGGATGCAACCATGCAAAAGAGATGTGAATCTGAAATCATATTAGAAATAGAAATATTTAGAATCACAGAGAGTGAAGAGACCTTAGAACTCACACCCTGGCGTGAGGTGGCACAATGAGCACTGACTTGGCTTTGACTCTTACTGTCTGTGTGACCTTGGATCAATCAGTTTGAGTTCTCTGGCCTCAGTTTCCATTTCTGTAAAATGAGGGAGTTGGATTAGATAACCGCTAAGATCCCTTCCAGCTCTAAATCTGTTATCTAATCCAATCCCTTCATTCTACAGAGGAGGAAGCTGAGGCCCAGGACGAAGTGACATATCTAAGGTTCCCCAGGCAATTAGTGTCAATGCTTGAATCTCCTCACTTAAGTGTGTTGCTCTTTCCTTTCTCCATCCTGCATTTCAATCTAGCTATCTGGACTATGTTGTGGTTCTGAAACCTCCCGGTAGCCTCAGTGCCCCAGAGGGGGAAGGCCATCACCAGTCAGGATGGCCACATTCAACAGGCAAAGCAGAAGAGAGGGCAGGCAGTCTGGGAATCGGCCCAGCAATGGTCGGAGGTTTCGGTGCTCCGGAAGCTTTAGTGAGAAGAGGGAGTAGACCATAGAGTGTGTGGAGGGCAGTCATGGCAGAGAGATGTGGGAAGGAGTGGCCCCAACTTGTCAAAGGCCTTAATCATCAGACAGATGAATGGTTCACTCTCCTGTTCTTGGGACCCTCCGCTGTGATTCCATCGATGTCCCCATATACTGTCAAATTCTTATGTATAATTTCATGCAGAACTTTGAGAAGGGAGGGATAGGATTATAGATTTAGAACTCGAAGGGACCATCAGGTCCAACCATCTTATATGAAATTTGAGGAAACTGAGACCCAGAGAGTTTAAGTAAATTGCTATTATGGGACAAAAATTACTCTTTTTCTCAAGGATCTAATAGCATACTATGGCATATAGTCTAGGGTTACACAGCTAATAGATATCTGAGGGAGAATTCGAGCCTAGTTCTTCCTAACTCCAAGTCTAGTGTCCTATGCAATATTGAGTAATAGACTAACTGGTGACAGCATGTCATAGTTCTTCAGAAGTCTGGGATCCCTGTTATCTGCATGGGATTATTCAGAGCAATAATTAGGCATATGGTCCAGGTTCAACTATAAAATGTAGTGTGCCGGAATGAGTAACTCTTCTGCTCAAGAAGCTGCAGTGGCTCCCTATTGTGTCTAGGATAAAATGCAAAGTTTAGCTTTCGAAGCTTTTCCCACTCTGGCTCTAGTCTGTCTTTTCAGCCTTAGATAACATGCCTCTCTTTCCTGACCTCTACTGTCTAATCAAAGCATCCTGCTCACTGCTCTCCATGCAGGACATGCCACCAGCTTTGGCTGGAGCTGTCTTCCATGCTTGCAATGCATTCTTTCTATTTCATAGAATCCTCAGGTTTCTTAAAAGCTCAGCTCAAGGGACCCCTCCTTTAGGAAGCCTGTCTTGATCCCCCAAATTGCTAGTGCCCTTGCCCTAGAAATTGCTCTGATATATTTTGTAAAGCACTGGACCAGAAGTCAGGAAGACCTGTGCTCCTTTGCGACCCTGGGTGGCTGTGTGACCCCGGGCAAGTCACATAACCCCAATTGCCTCAAAAAAAAAGACCTGAGTTTGAATATGACTTTAGTTATTAGCGGTGTTACCTTGCTCAAGTCATTTTACCTCCTGTCTGACTCAGCTTCCTCAGCTGTAAAATGGGGATAATAATAGTACCTACCTTTCAGGGTTGTTGTATCAAATGAGATAACACACACAAGGTGTTTTGCGAATCTTAAAGCACTCTATGAATGCTAGCTATTATTATTATTTTCATTAATATTATTATATGCATGTTGTTTCTCTCCCAGAAGAATGTAATCTCTTTAATGGATCTCAAAGCAGCTAACACAGGATCTGGCATGTAAGCAGTGCTTTTTGAGTGTTGAATGAAAGAGCTCCTTGCCAATGTACTGGAATACCAAGAGCAGACTGCCTGAAGCCCGCATTGTGGTGGCTAATTAAAGACTCTAAGCCAACTGCTATGTTCATCATTCCATTCATCATCCTTATGTTACCACAATGATTCATCAGCAGTGGCCTAATGTCCAACATTGACCTTTGGGACTGGCGAATGTTCAGTGAAAACCTGAGCACCTATTTTAAGGAAGCCACTTGATTTTGTGACTGTGTCTTTCCTGATTGACCTGGAAAATTCAGTGGTTCCCCTCTGTAGGAGGCGAGGTTGTAAGGAACATGGGGTAGGGAGGTAGGGCTTGAGGAAGGAGCAATTTTTGTGTATTTGGTTTTCATTGAACATTAAAACAACCGCTCAGGATAATGTTGATCAACATTAGAAAAAATTAACTGTGACATATGGAATATGGTAGTTGTAGATGTCAATTTGTTGTTCAGTGGTTTATTGTATCTGATTCTTCGTGACCCCATTTGAGGTTTTCTTGGCAAAGATACTGGAGTGGTTTGCCATTTCTTTCTCCAGCTCATTTTGCAGATGAAGAAACTGAGGCAAACAGGGTGACATCGCTTGCCCAGAGTCACACAGCTAGTGAGTGTCTGAGACCAGATTTGAACTCAAGGAAGATGAATCTTCCTGACTCCAGGCTTGGCTCTCTACCCACTGCAGCGCCACCTAGTGCTCTGTAAAGTTAAGGGGTTGGATTTGATGATCTCCAAGATTCCTTCAGTTCTACGGCTGTGATTCCATGACCTCCTGACTAAATGATCTCTAAGCCCCCTTCCAGCCCCAATACTCTAAGGTTCAACTATTTCCCTATTTGGGGCCATGTGGCCAGGGCTTGGATGGGGAGGGGTCCATTACTGATTCTTCATCCCCCCTTGGCCCCTGTGCCTCTTGAGACCACTTGAACATTGTACCAGCCAAGCTACAGCCTGGCTGGCTATCACCAGCTGCTAAGTTTCTGCTGCTGCTATAACTTGCCCTGGCTTTCCTGGGCTCCCTCTCCATCAGGGCCCCTGTGTAGGAAAGAGCTGTAGGCTTTCTTCTTTTCTACTTGCCCTCCCCCTGTTCCTCAAGAACAGAACACCAATCTTGCAAGGGTTGAGTGGAAAGAACATTCGATCCCAAATCAGAGGACCCAGGTTCAAACCCTATCTTTGATGTGTACTGCCTGTGTGACCTTGGACAAGTCATTTACCTTCCTTGGGTCTCAGTTTTCTCCTCTGCCAAAAGAAGGGGCTAGTTAGGCTGGATAGCTTCCAGCTGCACAGCTTTAATGGGCTAGTGATTTCGTACAAAGCCCTGAAGAAGATAACCCACAAAGTAAAGTGGGAGGCCCAAGAGGTCATAAAAGGGGGACAGTGTCACAAATTGCCAACGCTTCTTCGAATCACCCATAGGCAGACACTCTGATTAGGCTTCTTCCTCCCTGACTTGGGCCTGGATATTCACTCAGTTGCTGTCCATCCCAGTTTCTTTGCTGTGGCTTACGGCTGTCGAAGTTAAGGGCCTGGGCAGTTACTTTTCTTCCTACTGCTCCTCCTCACTGCCACCCCACATGCCAGGATGGTGTCAGGCACACAGTAAGCACCTACTAAGTGCATGCCTGATTCATGCTCATAGCCTTATCTTCTCCACCTTTAGGGTCCAAGTAGAGAAGAGTCTGTCTCTCCTCTTTCCTTTGCTGGGGTCCATTCGAGGACCTCAAGAAATATGAAATGATTAAAATATGAAGTCAAAGCATTAAAGATTTACTTGGTAATGTGATTCTGGTTTGACTGGAGTCAGATTCATCTTTTTGTCTTCTCTCTCTGAAAGCCCGTGTCTCTATTAGACCAATAATTTGTTTCGGAATTCCTGAAATTACTTTATCGGCCCTTCTCTTGGTGCCACAGGGAATATTCATTAGCAAGTTAGTAAACCCGATCCATCAATAAACAAGGATTTCTTGAATCCATTAACAAATGTTGGAGCACCCACGGTGATGTGCATTAGGGGCAGGGCGGAGGATGGGCCCAAAGGGGTCATGGCCCTGTCCCTTTAGAAGCTTACAGCCTAGTGGGGGACAGGAGGCAACCACCACAAACACTACAAGATTAGACTGAAGAAGACTAAATGAGGTGCCACAGATGGAACTGGACATCTGAGGCCCTGCATTCTAGGTCCAGTCGTCCCATGTAGTAGCTGCTTGACCTTTCTGCTCCTTAATTTTCTCTAGGCCTGCCATTGTATGAAGCTGTGCTTGGAGAGGCTATAGGAGTTCAAAGATGGGACAGAGATACTGAAACTGATTGGCAAAGGCTTCATAGAAGAGATGGGATGGAAGCTGGTCCTTGAAGGATGGTGAGATTTACAAAGGCATCGGGGAAGGTGATGGCATATTCCAGGCCAGGGGAACATCAGGAACAAAACCAAGAGGGTGGCAATGTGGCATGTGCGCGGTGCACTGAGGCAGGCCTTCCTGGGCAAAGCAGGGGTCTTCATGTCAAAGTAGTACTCGCTGCCTCCAGAACGAGATGATGAGAGTGCAGCTCCTGGGGACCCCAGAATGGCTCCCCCAGGGTCCAGGTACTTTTTGGGTCTACAGCCACTCAAAATGAGAGCAGATGAGCCCATCATTGGTTTGACTTTTGTCTCTAGTCTGCCAGAGGACACAGTCCAAAGCAAAGGAATTTAATGACATAATAGCATAGGCATTCCTCCAGTACCCCTAGGGCATACTGTTCTGCAAAGATACCCAAATGAGGGACATGTATGTGGGGGCATCTTACATCTCTGCTGCTGGAAGATCCCTGATGTTCTTTTCTGTGTCATTGTGCTGCCCTCATGCTGACGCTGTCCTTTTGGCTCATCTCTCTGGGGTCACCTGAGCTAGCAAAGCTTTACTCTTCCAGGAGAACACCCACTGATGAGGGCATGCTTATTGAATGTTAGTCTTAGCCACCATGCCGCCTACCCGAAGCCAAGCTGAAAATACTCCCAGGTCAAAATTAGGCATTTTCTTTCCAATCCCTTTACCTGGAAGGGCTCATTCCATTAATAAGCATTCATTAAGTGTCTTTTATGTGCTAAACAGTATGCTAGCCAGGGGATAGGTAGACAAAAATGAAACCAGCTTTTACTATTGAGGAGCTCAGAGTACAGCCAGGGTAGACATTTATATGTATGTAAGTGTGGAAGCAGTAGCTTCTGGAGACCTCAGGAAGGGCCCCATGTAGAAGGAAACTAGGTATTCTGAGAGATGGAGATGAGGAAGGAGTGGGTTCCAGGCATGGAGAACAGTCATTGAAAAAACAGGGAGGGGGCAGTTAGGTGGCACAGTGGATAGAGCACTGGCCTTAGATTTAGGAGGACCTGAATTCAAATCCAGCCTCAGACACGTAACACTTACTAGCTGTGTGACCCTGGGCAAGTCACTTAACCCCATTGCCTAACAAAAAGAAAAAAAAAAAGAAAAAGAAAATGAAAAAACTGGGAGGATAGAGATGGTCTACCCCCGTAAAAAGGACAGCACCAACAACTTTTTGTCTGGCCTACCGTGTGTTTGGAGGGGAGTGATGCATGGTAAAATGAGGCTGAAAAGATAGACTGGGTCCATGTTCTAAAGACCTTTGAAAACCACATTTAATCATGGAAGTCATCGGGGTCCACTGAAATTTACTGAAGAGAGAAATGCACTTTGGGAAAATCAGTTCTGCAGCTGTGTGAAGGATGGATTAGAGTTAAGAGGGAGGTGAGGCAGGGAGACAAATTAAGAGACTCCAGCAATAGGCCAAGCAAGAAGTTGGGAGGGTCTGACTGAGGGCGGTGGCCCTGTGAGTAATGAGGAGGGGATGAATGCAAGAGAGGTTGTCAAGATAGAAATTCCCGATTTGACAATTTTGTGAATATGTCAGGTGAGTAAGAATGAGAAGACAAGGATGAAACAAAACCTTGGTGATTAGAAAGGTGGAACTACCCTTTAAATAAATAGAAAAATGAAGAAGATGGGTGGGTTTTGCAGGAAAGAGGATGAATTTTGCTTTGGGCATGTTGAGTTTGAGATGTCTATTGGACACCCAGTTCAAAATGTCCAGGAAGCTGTAGGTGATGTGCACCTGGAGCTCAGGAGAGACTGGAGTTTAGATATAGATCTGGGGTCAGCAGCCTGGAGATGCTAATTAAACCTATGTGAGCTGGTAAAGTCACAGATAAAGAAGATCGAGAGAGGAAAGGAGAGGGCTGAGAACAGAAACTTGGGCTATACCCACATTTTGGTGGGGGAGTTGAGGATGATGATACAGCAAAGGAGACTGAGAATGAACAATTAGGCAAGAGAAGAACCTCAACAGATCAGGGCCATGAAAACCCAGAAAGATAAGTGTATCTATGAGGAAAGGATGGCCATTAGTGGCTAGTGATGCACAGAGAGGTCAAGGAGGAAGAGGACTAAGAAAAGGCAATTAGATTTGACAATTAAGAGATTGTTAAGAGTCATCTCCACTAACTGCCCCTCATAGGGAAAGCAAACCAGCTTGACTGAAGCAGCTAGGCATTCTGGGGGAGAGATAGGAAGCAGTATACTCCAGGCATGTCAGACCGCCACTACCAACTAGACCACCATCTTCCCTCAAACGCTGATGGGGACGATCCTGGAACCTGAGCTCTAGAACCTCTGGAATAGCAGTGCATCTAACCTACCTTTCACAGCCATTATCCAGGGAAGCAACCCCTGTGGAGATGTAGTCTGGCAGTTTGTCACAAATAGTAAGTCCTTAGCCAAGGACATGGTATTTGGGGGCCTTGTTTGTTTCTGTATATTGTGTGCCAGATCAGGAGGCAGCATGGTGCACTGGAAGGAACACTGAATTTGAAGGCCAAGGATCTGGGTCTGAACTTTGGTGCTTACTCCTTGTATGGCTTTGAGCAAGCCACTTAGCCTCTCTAGGCCTCTGGTTTCTACTTTTGTCAAAGAAGGGGGTAAAATATGGAACACTCCAAGGTCCATTTTTAATTCTAGATCTATGATCATATATATTGGAAAACTTGATTCAGGATTAAGAAACAAAAGCCAGAAGCTTGTAGTAGCCTCACATCTATGTATTATGAATAATTTCTTTGAGAAGAGTTGGGAGGTGCTGGACAAAATGATAACCAAATAATAGCACAAAAAATGAAATTGATTATATTTCAACAGACAGGAAATGACAAGTTACCAATGTGAGAGCTATTTTTGAATCAGCCATGTGTACATTGTTACCAATTTATTAGAGCAAAGATCACAATTAATATCAGACTAACAGAATGAAAATTAGATGTGACATGGAATTGAGGCAACAACATACTAATTTACATCGACTGTTTGTTAAAAACTTGAAAATGGATAAGAGAACAGATATCAACGCAGACTATTACCGTTTCTTACAGAAGCTGAACTGACCAAAAAAAAGTTACCATAATTAGGAGTGCAAAAAAGCTTAGAATAATCTATGCATCTATACAAAAAGCTTTGAATAGTCTATATATGTATTGAGGGCATCTTTAGTGAAGATATGAGAAGAATTAATAGGCTTTTGCAAATGATAATCTACAGTAGACTACTTGTTGATAGTCACACAGTTGCTGAAAGGTGTAGATGATTCAAGATCTCACTGTTCATAGAAAAGCATCATATAAGGTTCCTTGAACGATGAAACAACACAGATAACTTTGCTCATTAATATCAAGTGAAGTGTAAGACAAGAATTTTTATGTTCTGCAGAAGTGTTTTCCACTATCATGAGCAATGGTCACTGCAGAATCCAAATTAAAGAGGGATTCCTTATATATAATGATATCCAACCAGATGTTCCTATTTGGGGATGTGAGGATGGGCACTGTGCTTGTAAGCAAGCTACCCCCCCCCCCCCAAGCTCCCAGCTCTCCTAAACAAGGTCCATAATTATGCTAAACAGTTTGGCTACATTATCCACACAGTTGAAACCATGTGGATAAAGAATACCTATTGTGCTGACTAGGGCATATGTTCGATTACGCAATGAACTAGATCCAGGCATTCTGGATGACAGTAACAGGCTAGATTGCCTTTGGAAAATTGTGCGGTGCTTCTAATGACTACCAGCTTGGCATTGAAACAAAGGCTCATCTTTGAAACACCAATATTCTTTTTGGTGATGATGTATGGTTAAGAGTCATAAAATGTTAGTATCCAATGAATTGAAGTTGAGGGTTACCCAAAAGGTAATGAAGAGGTACCTTGTGGACGGGAGTAGATTGCAACATGTCACCACCCAAGAGTTGCTCAAGACAAGTGGCATAAAGACTATCATCAGAAATGTATGGATAAGAAAAAAAGATGGACCAGTCATGTGATGAGAGTGAGGGATAATGAATGTCAGCCTGCATGATACATTGGAATCTATGAAATGTCAAGAGGTTTAGAGCATTGCCACCAGTATGTTGAGTGGATGGAGAACTTCTCCTAACCCCTACGGAAAACTCAGACAAGGACATTGACAAAAGCGACACAGGAAGAGAGAACATGGATGAGTTGCGTGGTTGGAGTGGATATTGATGTCAATGAGGTCACATAACCTTTTACATGCCAATCATTTTGGTAACTTTTTTCCCCTTCGAATTAGGGTTTAAAACATGACTGTGTCCCTTACTACCTGTGTGACCTTGGCCAAGTCATTTAGCTTCTGGGACTCCGTTTCCCTGCTTGTAAAATGAGGGGGTTGAACTAGATGACCTCTAAGGTCCTTTGCAGTACTCAACCTCTGCTTCTATGGTGCTATGATTCTGTGTGATATTGGAGTTGACTCTGTAGCCATCCTTCACTCCTTCCCATCAACTCTCCTTGGTCTAAACAGGGGTGAGGAACTTGCAGCCTTGAGGCCACAAGTGGCCTTCTAGGTCCTTGGGTGTGGCCTTTTGACTGAGTCCAAGTTTTACAGAACAAATCCTTTCATTAAGGGGGTTTGCTCTGTGAAGTTTGGATTCAGTCAAAGGGCCACACTCGAGGACCTAGAGGGCCACATGTGTCCTCAAGGTCACAGGTCCCCCATTCCTGATCTGAAAGCTTGTAAGAGATGGGGCCATGTCTAAGTGGGAGCTCAGGAGGTGTGAATTTGGGCATTTATTTACTTCTTTAATCATAATTAAGTCTTCTCATTATTCTGCTATCTGATCATTTAAGTTGAACTGGAGAACAGTGAAGTAAAACAACTTCCCTGGGAAGAGTCGATGGGGACATGTTTTGCATGTGCCTCCGTCTCACCATTCGAGCTGTCACTGCCTACAAATGTATTTGGTTCATTAATGAGTTTCATCCCATTTCCTTGATCATTCCCGACTTACTATCATTGTATTTCTTTCTTCTATAAAAAAAGGACAATGTAATACAACATCTGGACTGGCCAGACTTGAATTCCTTTTGACCACCCCAGAAGTCAATAATAAACTTGCATGCCTTGCAGTATAATACGATTTTGATTGAAGTAGTGAAGGAAATTGAAAGACATCCTTGGGAAGTCACTGGGATGTGACACCTCTTTAATTCAATGTGCTCATCGTGGCTTTTGGAATTTGATAGATATTTTTGCCTTATTCCATTAGGAAAAGAACAATTGGCACCCCAAAGAGGAGGCATGAGTTTATTGAACTAAAATAAGCTGATATACACTGGATATTTTCTTTAACAACAAACAAGCATAATTATTTGAACAAAACAAGCCTATGCATTTGCTGCATTTGAAAATATTTCTTTATGTTAAAATGTCTTTTTACTAAACAAAGATGAAATCAAAACCCAAAGTGTTAGATGATGCCGTAAACTCCCTCTGCCTATTTCATAATTATAAAATAGAGAAGACAGATGAGCTTTCCTCAATTTTCAGTTCTCATGAGTTGTCAGCTGAGAATGGATTCGCTCAAAGGAAGGAAGCATCCATCCTGTATTGGCCACATTGGGCTACCACTCCTGTGGTCCTTGTGTTTGGTTCCTTCTGGAAAGTCTATCACTTTACAGTCAGACTTCCTTTAAACCCAATAAGCTAAAATATTTCTTATACAGTTCACCCTTAATCCTGAAATTGATTATCTTTACTGTTATGAAGAGATGATTGCTGGATGGATACATCACAGCCAATTCTTTTTCAACTGAAGACTGACCCAGAAATTGAGTTATTGAGACTGTTGGTAAGAAAATGGGCAGGAAATTGGCCTGTTGTGGCCTTGCACTATCAAGAAAACTTTCCTTAACAGAAGAACATGCCATGGTCCTTATCCTGTAAGATTTTAAATTAAAACTAACATGATATAGAGGATTTCTCACCCCCTCCTGCATTTGAACTGCATTCAGAATCAAATTTTAAAATTCACTTTTGGCTTTAAAAAAAAGTCAGCCCTATTTCTCTCCTTAAAGTAATTGAAGCAGCCCAGAAAATTTTTAGAAAGTGATGACCTGTTCACTGCTTAGGGAATTCATACTAGTTTTGGGAAAGGATTAATTAGAAAACTGCTTTTCATCGCTTAGCTGAGTCTAGGCCAGGAGAAAGGGCATTATACTGGGCAGCATTTCCCATCCTGACCGATATTCTTGGTGGTGCTGATAGAACTTTAACAATGGCTGATGGGGAGTGCTGGGCCCATTAGGGCAATTATTTATCAGCCTATTTCAAAGCTGTCGTTGTTAAAAATGATAGAATAAATAAATCAAATGGTGTGTCCTGATGAATTTGATGAAATCTTTTTAAGTACTTTTGGTTGCTAAGGCAACCTGTTCTCTTGTCTCTGTTGAACGTGGCTTCGCTTTCTGCAGTTTGACTTCTGGAGGGTGGATATTTATTCTGGGGAAAAAAAAAGGAATTCATTGGTGATGGTAACAGAATAAGGCCCCCTCCTCTACCTGCATGTCAGTCGCAGATAAACACTGAGATGAGATGTAATGGCTGGCTTGAAGCCTGTCCCCTTTTGTGGCACCCCACCTAGCCCTCAGCTTTGTAGTTTTTCTTTCCCACTTCTTTGCTGTCTTATCACAGGACTCACCCCATAGTAAACACTTAATAGGTAGATACCTTTTCATTCACGCATCAGAACTTACCTGTCCCAATCCCATTCCTTGGCTTGCTTGCTGAATACTGTACCGAGCCAATCTGGTGTACTTCTACTGGATAATGGATTTGTTGGTGCTCATTTCTTAATGTGCTCTCTCCATATTGGTTATGCACATGTTAACAAGTTGTGGGGGGTACGGAAAGTTTAGATTAGGGTCAAGCATGTTCCTCTATACCTGAAACTCCACCATTAGTGATTCATTTCTTTGGGTTAAATGGTGCCATCTCTCTGGTCTCTTGTAAGATAGAAAATTCTTAACACATCTTGTAAATGAGTTTGTCAGATCTCTTTCTTTCTGGGCAGCAGGATACATAATGGCATCTAGGCACTGGGGCAGCTGAAGGATGTGATATACAGGGGTGGGAGGAAGGAAGGAACAGAGTCAATATAATCACAGATTTTGAGAGTTGAAAGAGGCCTTGGCAGCCACCTAGTTCAACCTATACTTTCGAAGAATCCTCCAGCCTTGGTTGAAAGAACCAGTAAGGGGGAACCATAACCTTCTAAGGCAGCTCATTCCCCCTGAAGGTAGTTCTGATCATTCTGGAGTTTCCCCAACTCCCAGCCTGATCTGGCCTCCTGGAAGCTTCTCCCTATTGTTCCTGATTCTGCCCTCTGGAACCAAACATATGTAATACCCTCTTGCATATGACTTTCCTTCCTACGGTGCCTGGCACATAGTAGGTGCTTAATAAAGGCTCATTCACTAATTGGGGGCTCAAAAGTTATACTAGTAGAACACAAGGTCCTACGAAGCTGGAAAGGTTTTGAGAATAGATCTGGCCACGTACAGTGTGCCCGATGTCTGAGGGCCAGCCTAGCTAAATTATGAAGGCTGATCCCCAGGATGGCAGCGAGGTGGTGGTGGTAGGGGGAGAGAGATGCATTTTTCAGACTTGGTATCTGTCTTTAACAGTCTACAAAGTCAAAGGGATCATTCTCTGGCACTGAAGAAAATCCTGTATTTTTATGCTTAGCACCCTGGATCACCAACTCCCTGCAGAAGATGCTGTATTAGAATGGAATGTCATTCTCTATCTCCTTCTTTCACAAAGTGTTCCTTGTGTATCTGCCTGGCCATTGTGTGGGGGAGTGGGGCACAGTGTAAGAAGAAAGAAAAACAGGGGCTCTGGTCTCTAGGAGCTTACTGTAGCTGTTTCATATGCCTGGGGGGCATAATGCCCTCCCTTTTCACCTCTACCTCTTAGACAGAGCATTCATTGAGTGCTTATTATGGCAGACACTATGGTAAGCATCTGGTGTAAAATGGCAGGCAAGCAAGACAGTCCTTGTCCTCAAGGAGCTTACATTCGAATGGATGGAGACCATACGTACTGTAAAGGGAAGCTGGGAAAGGCAGGGGCAAGGTAGCATGGTATAGAGGCCTACTTCTGGTCAAGATTAAAGGAAGGCTCTCCTATCTGGACGGTGGAGGAATCAGGGGCAGAGCCCCAGGCTGCAGTAGGAGGAAGATGATGTTGATGGCCTGAGAGCAGAAAGCTTGGCATGGAGATGCCCAGGAAGTAGCCAGAGCCCCTGGCTTCCCTCAAGACCCCATTCAGGTGCCACCTCCTGTCCCAGCATTTCCTGATCTCCCTACTGAGGAGTACTTTCTTCCTCTTCAAATGACCTTGAACTTATCTGTGGAAATGTTTTATTCTCCATTCATCTCTGCCCCTAGAATGTAAGCTCCTTGAGGGCAGGAACTGGTTCATTTTTTTTTTCTTTGCATCCCCAGCACCTAACATGGTGCCCAGCACAGAGTAGGTACTTAAGGAATGCTTGCTGAATAAATAATGGGGAAGAGAAAACATGCACACAAGTGAATATATAATACCAGGCAGTATGGGATAACTTCCAAACGAGGCTGCTAGGTAGTAAAGTGGATAGAACACCAGGCCTGGAGTCAGGAAGCCTTAACTTTAAATCTGACTTCAGATATTTACTAGCTGTATGACCCTGGGCAAGTCACTAAACCTCTCTGTGCATCAGCTTTCCTATCTATAAAATGGGGATAATAATAGCACTTACCTCATAGGGTTGTTGTGATGATCAACTGATATTATATATATGTATATATATATAATATTTTATATGTATATACATATATTACCTATACATACGTGTGTGTGTGTGTGTGTGTGTGTGTGTGTATGTGTAGAGGGAGACTCCAAGTGCCACAGGTAACCTCTAAGACTAGAAGTGACAAAAATGTTGCTGATCTAGTCTTTGGAGGGAATTTCCCTACCAGGAGTTACCTAAACATATGTACTAAAAGGTCTGATCTGAAAAAATAAGTTAAAATAATTCTTCCCATTTCCTTTCCTGAGGTAGTTAATAATGAATCTGGCTTTTTAATGGAATGGCCCTTTAGGAATGGGGAGCACAGGAGCATGACTGTGTCGAATTGGAGGATCATTTCTCTGCAGCGTCAAGCGCTCACTTTGAGAAAATGATGGCACATGCCGATGGATTCCCACCAGATGCACCCAGGGCTTGACTGAGGCAGAGTCTTGCTTTGAGGTTAATCAGAAGAAACTTCAGTGAATGTTTTCTCCTCTCTGGTAGTATTGAAGTCTGCAGTGCATGCTCGATATGCACTTAAATCAACCTGACAAGAGTAAATTAAAGGAGAGTGCCTGGACCCAATTACCAATCCAGAAGTGAGTGGGAGAGGACTAATTACTTGAACTTGGCTAAGAATTTCAAGCTATCTGCTGTTGTGAGTCTTCAGTCGCATCTAATAAGGAACCCAGGCACCCGAGTGTGTGCCTGGCAAGTGGAGCTTTTCTGGGGAGAGGAAGGAGCTGTCCATCTGGTCTGGGGCACCCCTGGGTGGTCTTATCCACCAAGCCATACCTAGGAATTTTTGTACCTGGTGTAAGAGGTACTTCCTCTGCTGGAGAATGGGGGAACAAGGGGTTATTATGGAGGAGCTCATCTCAACCTACCCTCTGGAGTTTCTTAACACTGACCAAATGATTGAATGACAAAAAGAAAACCATTGATTGAGCTCTCGTTGTGTTCAAAGCACTCTGCATGAGATACCAAGAATGTGCTTCCAGCTAGGGAATAAAGGAAAAGTGCTGCTAGGGGTCCAGCATAGGTGGGGGCTCAGGGTATCTTCTGGGTGTATCTCTATTAAAAAGGGAAACTCCTTTGAGTAGCAATGTTTCAGTAAAATAGACGATTCCTAAGTATGGGATGTGATTTTTCCACAATAGATCCAATATTGTTTTGTCTTTTTATCTTCGGCTGATTGCAGTCCCATTGCAGGCTTACTGTGATTAAGAGGACAGAAACATCCATCTTTGATCCAATGTCCCTTGCTCTGTGGCCAATCACCATTTCCAGGATCTATTTTGCCTTCTATGCTTCCTGCTATCTTGACTGAAAATGAGTCCTTAGATATTATCAAAAGTCTGGAGGTGGCAATCTTTCTGATTGCTATACAACACCTGGCCCTGTCTGCTGTGGACATTTCCCAGAAGTCCACAAGAGCATGGTAGCATGTGATGCTGGGTTTTGGGGACAGCTGCCCATCTGGGTCTCCAGGTTGGAATCCCCACCTCTCCAGACTGGCCGGTTTCTTTGCCAGAGTGTTATCTTCTACTTGCCTTCACAGGATTTGAGGTGTTATTTTAAAAGTTGTGTGCAGGGGAACATTGGGAGAGCTCAACTGAGCGCTCTTTCTACTCTGCCATCTTGGCTCTGCCCCCATAAATCCTGGCCTCAATTTGCTTTTAGCAAAGGTATTTCCTAAGATGGTATAATAAGAATGGTGGGTTCACCTCAAACTGGGCTTGTATTCTCTCCTGGCACATACAAGGTCCCTGAGGAGAGTGGACTTAAAGTCCATTGGTAGTGAGGCCCACTTGGGGCCAACAGATAACTCCTGCCCCTGGAAGCCCTTTTCTCAATTCATGTAAAGCTTCTGGAATTCCCCTTATGCACAGTTCTCGTTCTGGATAGGCCATTCACTGCTGTACCAGACCCCTCTGATGATTCTCTCTTCTCCCCTTGTTCTAGGCTTATGGTGAAGACAATAGTAGTTGCCCAGCTCCTTGCAGGCTCAGATGCTTTGGGGCTAGGACCTAGACCACTAAGTTGCTGTTTTGCTATCTCTCCAGGCCTTGCACACGTCCACCCTGTTGTCAAATCTTGTCTACCTTCACAACATCTCTCATGGACACCCCCTTCTCTCCTCAGACACTGCTCCCACCCTTGTGCAGGCTGCATCACCTCATGCCTGAATCATTGTAATAGCTGCTTGGGGGGGGGCTGCCTGCCTCAAGGCTCTCCCCACTGCCAAAGTGATTTTTAAAGCATAGGTCTAACCATGTCACCTCTGGCTTCAGTCACCTCCAAAATCAACTCCCAAATCCTCTATGTGGCATTCAAAGCCCTTCACAGCTTGGCTCCTTCCTGCCCTTTTAGGTTTTTTGTACTTTACTATTGTCTAACACACTCTATGATCCAACTGCTTGCTGTCTCTCATACACAACAGTCTTTCTTTCACTTTCATACCCTTCCATTGTCTACCCCCAATGCTTGAAATGCCCATGCTCCACCTCCTCATCTCTTCCTCTTCAATTTCCTGGTTTCCTCCAAGATTTAGCTCAAGTCCTACCTCCTGTAAGAGTCCTTTTCTGGCCTCTTCTCTTGTCCAATTAGTGCCTTTCTTCAGAGATTATCTTCTATTTACACTGTATCTCTAGCTCTAGAAATCTATCTTATATGCACATAGTTATTTGTTTATTGTCTCCCCAAACAGAACGTGAGCCTCTTGGGGGCAAGGACTTTGTTTTGTCCTTCTTTGTGTCCCCCGTGCTTGGCATTATTCCTGATTCATGGTAAGCATTTAATAAATGCTTGTTGACTCGCTGACTGACCTTACAATGTTCATGAGATTGCTGGCTGGGCATATTTACCTCAAGGTTGCTATTTGGTCACCTCTCAACTTCTGTGGCTAATGCTACCACCTCCAGTGAGCTACTGTGGACTCTAGACATTGAGGAGACCTCTGGATTTTCTGAACTCACAAGGTCACCTGGGTACTCTTCTTTCAGAATACTCATTCACCTAAGATGAGGAAAGAATAAACACAATGGGGGGCAGAGCCAAGTTGGCAGAGTAAAAGTAGTGACTTACTTGAGCTCTCCCCTAAAGCCCTCCAAATACCTGTAAAAAATGGCTCTAAACAAATTCTAAAGCAGCAGAACCCACAAAAAGACAGAGTGAAACAAATTTCCAACCCAAGAAAACCTGGATGGTTGATTGGAAAGGTCTCTTGCACCAGGCTGGGAGAGGAATGCAGTTCAGCATGGGAGCATAGGCAAAGACCAGGCCTCAGCCCTCAGAAGACTGAATCACGGGCAGCTGTGGCGATTTCCAGACTTCGCAACCCACAAACGCCAAAGACAACTTAGAAGGTCAGTAGGAAAAGTCTGTGACCTTGGTGAGAGAGAAGCTACGTCCCAGGCCCAGTCCAGGCACAGCCCCAGGGCGGCAACTGCTTCCAGAGCTCTCAGCCCACAGACAGAAGAGGAATTGAGTAGCTGATCAGAGTGGGATTGCAGGGGTCTCTTTGCTGGTGCTGAGGCAGGATTCTCTTGCTTTGCCCATGCTTGGATCTGGGTCACAGTTCTAGGTGGCTGTCCTGGGGTGAGGAAGGGCACTGGTGTGGTGGAGCTTGTAGTGGTGGTGGAGAGGGAATCCTCCTCACAGCTCCAAGGCAGAAAAGAGTGCTTGTAGTCACTCATTGACCGGAGTACAGGCCAAGTAACACCTCGTCCATTATCATACCACCTTGGAAGAACTGAAAATTTACAGGTCCCTAGAAGTATCTCTGAAAATAGCTACACAAAACCCCTGAAGCTTGGGACAGTACATTCTCCATACTGGAAGCAGACCCCTGCCTTAAGAAAGCATTTAAAACTCAAGTAATTGACTAGGAACATGAGCAAACTGCGCAAAAATAGTCAGACCATAGAATCTTTCTTTGGTGACAAAGAAGATCAAAACATACAACCAGAAGAAGACAACAAAGTCAAAGCTCCTACATCCAAAGCCTCCAAGAAAAATATGAATCAGTGCCAGGCCATGGAAGAGCACAAAAAGGATTTTGAGAAGCAAGTAAGAGAAGTAGAAGAAAAACTGGGAAGAGAAATGAGAGGGATGCAAGAAAATCATGAAAAAGAAGTCAACAGCTTGCTAAAGGAGACCTCCCAAAATACTGAAGAAAACAATGCCTTAAAAATAGCCTAACCCAAATGGCAAAAGAGGTCCAAAAAGCCAATGAGGAGAAGAATGCCTTCAAAAGCAGAATTTGCCAGATGGAAAAGCAAATCCAAAAGTTCACTGAAGAAAATACTTCCTTAAAAATTAGAATGGAGCAAATGGAAACTAGTGACTTTATGAGAAATCAAGACATTGTAAAACAAAACCAAAAGAATGAAAAAATAGAAGACAATGTGAAATATCTCATTGGAAAAACAACTGACCTGAAAAATAGATCCGGGAGAGATCATTTAAAAATTATTGGACTACCTGAAAGCCATGATAAAAAAAAAAAAGAGACTAGACATCATCTTTCAAGAAAGTGTCAAGGAAAACTGCCCTGATATTCTCAAACCAGAGGGCAAAATAGAAATGGAAAGAATCTACCACTCACCTCCTGAAAGAGATCCCCAAAGTAAAACTCCTAAGAATATTGCAGCCAAATTCCAGAGTTCCCGGGTCAAGGAGAAAATATTGCAAGCAGCCAGAAAGAAACAAGTCAAGTATTGTGGAAACACAATCAGGATGACACAAGATTTAGCAGCTTCTACATTAAGGGACTGCAGGGCTTGGAATATGATATTCTGGAGGTCAAAGGAGATAGGATTACAACCAAGAATCACCTGCCAGCAAAACTGAGTATTATCCTTCAGGGGGGAAATGGACATTCAGTGAAATAGCAGATTTTCAAGCATTCTTGATGAAAAGCCCAGAGCTGAATAGAAAATTTGACTTTCAAATACCAGACTCAAGAGAAGCATGAAGAGGTAAACAGGAAAGAGAAATCATAAGGTGCTTATTAAGGTTGAGCTGTTTACATTCCTTCATGGAAAGATGATATTTGTAACTCATGAGACCTTTGTCATTATTAGGGTAGTTGGAGGGAAAAAATTATATGTATATATAGAGAGGTAGATAGATAGATTGAGGGCACAGGGTGAGTTGAAGATGAAGGGGTGATATCTGGAGAATAAAATTAAGGGGTGAGAAAGGATTATACTGGGAGAAGGAGAAAGGGAGAGGTAGAATGGGGTAAATTATCTCACATAAAACAGACAAGACAAGGCTTTTACAGTGGAGGGGAAATGGGGGAAGGTGAGAGGGAATGAGTGAATCTTATTCTCATTGGATTTGGCTTAAGGAGGGAATAACATACACACTCAAGTGGGTATGGAAATTTATCTTACCCTACAGGAAAATAAGGGGGGAAGGTGACAAGAGAGCAGGGGGTTGATAGAGGGGAGGGCAGATTGGGGGAGGGGATAATCAAAAGCAAACACTTCTGAGGAGGGACAGGGTCAAAAGAGATAATAGAATAAACGGGGGATAGGATAGGATGAAGGGAAATATACTTAGTTTTCCACAACATGACTACTATGGAAGTGTTTTGCATGACTACACATGTATAACCTGTACTGAGTTGCTTGCCTTATCAATGAGGGTGGGTGGGGAGGGAGGGAGGGAGAAAATTTGGAACCCAAAGTTTTAAGAACAAATGTTAAAAATTGTTTTCACATGCAACTGGGAAATAAGATATACAGGCAATGAGGTATAGAAATCTATCCTGCCTTACAGGAAAATCGAAGGGGAAAGGGATAAGAAGGGGGGAGAAGATAGAAGGGAGGACAGATTGGGGGAAGGGGCATTCAGAATGCATGCCATCTTGGGGTAGGGAGAGGGACGAGATAGAAAGAAATTTTAGAACTCAAAATCATATGGAGGTGAATGTTAAAAACTAAAAATAAATAAATTAATAAAAAAGAAAAAAAATAGAATAAATAAAATAATGTATATTCATCTTCCAAAGATAGTAACACAATCATGCTATTCTTAAATGACTTATATAATGATCAGTCCTACAAGAATATATGTGTATATAGTTGCCTCTTCTTCTTTTTTTTTTAAGGCAATTGGGGTTAAGTGACTTGCCCAGGGTCACACAGCTAATAAGTGTCAAGTGTTGGTCTGAGGCCAGCTTTGAACTCATGTCCTCCTGACTTCAGGGCCAGTGCTCTATCCACTGCACCACCTAGCTACCCCAATAGTTACCTCTTCTAAACTGTTGATGGTTTACCCATTCTTATAATAATGTATAATCTGTTTCTTTAGTTTCTGGGACCTTACCTCTCTTTAGTGGTTTTCCTGTAGAAGAAGAATTGCCTTCCAATTCCTTACTGGATTCTATGTCCCTTATTGAGTTTTTTATCTATTGATGTTTATAAATTTTGCAATTATTATTAATATAGTGATGTCGATTTCATAATTACAGTCCATTTATATATTGTTTCAGTTCTTCCTTGTTCCCTCTTCATCATCTTTATATATTTTCCAGCAACTTTTTAAAATTTTCATATATTTCATTTTTAAAGAGCAATATATTCCTTTACATTGTTATACCAACAATTTGCCATTCCCCAATATAAATATGGATTATTTATAGGGTTGGATTTATTGATGGTGTTGTTGTTGTTGTTGTTGTTATTTGCTACTATAAATAATATTTCTGTAAATAAAAAAATTTAAAAAAAAGAATAAACACAATGAAACAGAGGTGCTGTGTGCTCACGGCCATATGGTGGCCAAATGGGAGGATTTGGCCAGCTGTTCTTATACCTTACAGCACAAATTGAGCTTAAGGTAGCCCTCCTAATTTGAGGCCTCCAAGGAAAGAGTCTGAGAGATAATAATAATAACAGTAATAATAGCATTTATATATCACTTTAAGTTTTGCAAAGTGCTTTACACGTTTTCTTATTTAATCTTTACATCAACCTCATGAGGGAGGTCCTATTATTCTCCCCATTCTATAGATGAAGAAATTGAGGCACAGAGAAGCTAATGATCTTCCCAAGGTTACCAATCTAGTAAGTGTGTTGGGAGACTTCAAACTCAGGCCCTTTTGACCCCAAGCTCAGTACTTTATCCATTGTGCTACCTAACTGCATAGAGAGGTCACCCTTCATGCTATTCTGGTGCTGAATCTCTTGAATCATGAGTTCTTCCAACTCCACTGCCAATTAGAAGACTTTTGGAAGTTTCTAGGAGTTTGGATTGGAAGTAGACAGAGAATGTCTTTGTATACTCTCAGTGCTGGCCCTCATGGGCCTGCAGGCCTATGCTACACATATCCTCCCTAACTAAAATGTACACACCGAACTGAGATCCAGAGCATTGTTCTAGCATTCTTGTTAGACGTGGGGGATAAACGTTACAGAGGCATATGGGAAACAGTAAAAATGGTGAGGCCTATTTAGGGACAAAGGTTCCAAAAGAGTTCCCTTCCCATTTGTAGATTACTGTGGCGAGATAAATCACAGATATAACTAGCAATTTTGACTTCTGGAGAAAGCATCATGAAAGGTATCTCCAAGTTAAATTAAAAAAATCAGTTAGGGGTAGAGAAAGACCTTGGGACAAAAAGTCATTTGGGGGAAGAGACAACGGGGATACTAAGAAGACATTTGCTAGGAAGACCACTGGGGGAGGGAGTCCAGTCAGTGCAGGCTACAGAGGATCTCACCTGGCATGGGCCATGAGTGAGGGATAGGGGAAGGAGAATGTGCATTGTCTGCTAGCTTCTTATTTTAAATAATTACTCTTTTGCAAACTAGATGGTGAGCTCAATCTGCATTCTTTTTTTAATTTTTATTTTTAACATGTGTTTTTAAAACTTTGGGTTACAAATTTTCACCCTTCCTCCCTCCCCACCCACCCTCATTGAAAAGGCAAGCAACTCAATACAGGTTATAGATGTGTAGTCATGCAAAACACTTCCGTAGTAGTCATGTTGTGAAAAACTAAGTATATTTCCCTTCATCCTATCCTATCCCCCATTTATTCTATTCTCTCTTTTGACCCTGTCCCTCCTCAGAAGTGTTTGCTTTTGATTATTCCCTCCCCCAATCTGCCCTCCCCTCTATCAACCCCTGCTCTCTTGTCCCCTTCCACCCTTATTTTCCTGTAGGGTAAGATAGATGTTCATACCCCATTGTGTATGTTATTCCCTCCTTAAGCCAAATCCTATGAGAATAAGATTCACTCATTCCCTCTCACCTTCCCCCATTTCCCCTCCACTGTAAAAGCCTTTTCTTATCTGTTCCATGTGAGATAATTTACCCCATTCTACCTCTCCCTTTCTCCTTCTCCCAGTATAATCCTCTCTCACCCCTTAATTTTATTTTCCAGATATCACCCCTTTGTCTTCAACTCACCCTGTGCCCTCTATCTATCTATCTATCTATCTATCTATCTATCTATCTATCTATCTATCTATCTATCTATCTATCCATGCATATAATTTTTTCCCTCCCACTACCCTAATACTGACAAAGGACTCATGAGTTACAAATATCATCTTTCCCTGCAGGAATGTAAACAGTTCAACCTTAATAAATCTCTTATGATTTTCTCTTTCCTGTTTACCTCTTCCATGTTTCACTTGAGTCTTGTATTTGAAAGTCAAATTTTATATTCAGCTCTGGTCTTTTCCCTCAGTCTACATTCTTGAAGAAAAACATGCTAGTAGCCCCCTTTAAATTTTAACATCTGAGGCAAAGCCCAAGTCGTTCTGCTCTAGTTACAGAAATAGCTTGGAGAAGAAGAGAAGCACAAAGGAGACTTCAAGGGCCCTCAGTGGGCCTCCTTACATTACCGGGGCTACTTGGGCAATAGGTGAAGAATGGCTTTGAACTATCAGAGGAGGCCAGAGAGAAAAAAGGAAAAACTGTCCCCAGCTGGCCTTGGGCTCAGGGGCTATGGGCAGGTTCAGAAACCATTCTTCCATTTCCCCTCTTGACTTCTCCTTGAACTTCCCATGCCTTCCTTTGTGGATTCCCATTCCTCACTTTGTGGATTGAAATGTCCTGTTGTTTTTCTCATTTAGGGGTTTTTATTGAAATCAATGTCCCTTCAAAATGGTGAAAGGAAGCAATAAATTTTAACTATAGAAGTAAATAGCCAATCACTGGTACATCAGACAACATCTCATCATCCACTCAGGAACCTCTGAAAAGGAAAAAGGACTTCTGTTACATCAGATGGCTGACTTGATTAAAATATTTAGTAGGGCCCCCCCATTCAAATACATTGGCATCATCAAGGGGATAGTGAATATTTACGTGCTTATCAAGGTAAAGAACAGGCGTTTTAGCCAGCTTTGTCCTTTCTTCCATTCTGCGCTCAGCCTTCTCAGTCAGCAAGCCTAATGGGATCACTGACCCAAACTTGAGGTAGCCTAGTGGGATGAATAGGCTTTCCCTCAGAGGGCTGATGACCAATGTCTTTTGGCCACAGTAGCAGAAGGAGCCATCACTGGAAGAGGACCCTTACTGATGAAATCATGAGCCTGGAAAATGGGAAGTACGTTGTAAATCTGATGACTTCTAAGCAACATTTGCTCTTGTTGAAATAGCAGAGTCTGCAAACTACTGCAGGCTATTGAATATGATTCAGCAGTAACCCCCAAATCTCTGTCCTGGGCCTTCTCTTCTCTTCTCTTCTCTTCTCTTCTCTTCTCTTC
>NW_020944311.1:497269-518378 GCF_900497805.2 Vombatus ursinus | reverse complement strand
TCTCTTCTCTTCTCTTCTCTTCTCTTCTCTTCTCTTCTCTTCTCTTCCCTCTCTCTCGTTAATCTCATTAACCCTCATGGCTTTAATAATTACTTTTCTATGCACATGACTCCATAGCTGTCCAGTCCTGTGTTGCTAACTGCCTGCTGCATGGCTCCACCTGGCAGTTCCATTGGCACTTCCAACTCAACCTGTCCCAAACAGGACCCATTAACTTTCCCTCCCCACTTGCCCCTTCTCCATTTTCCTAGCTTTGTCCTTCCAGGCATCCAGGTTCATAACCTCAGGATCCTCTTTAATTCCTCCCTCTCCCTCAACCATGCCTGTCTCATCAGTTGCCAAGTCTTGCCAATCCTATCTCCACATCTCTCCTGACTGTCCCTTTCTCTCCACTCACATAGTCACTGCCTATCTTTAGGCCCTTATCACTAGTGGCCTGGACCATTGTTATTGCCTCCTAATCAGCCTCCGTGCTTTTAGTATCTCCCCTCTCCAATGTATCTTTCACACAGCTACTAAACAAACATGCCCAAGACAGAAGCCTGACCTTGTCAGTTCTCTGCTCAAAAATTATCCGTGCCTTCCTCTTGTCATTAAGATAAATTAAAAGCTCCTCTGGTGAAGTGAGCAGACCCAGGAGAAAGTTGCACACAGTAACAGCCACGTTGCACAATGACCAACGTTGATAGACTTAGCCCTTCTCAACAATGCAGTGATCTAAGACATCTCCAAAAGTCTCATGCTGGAAAATGCTATTCACATCCCAAGAAAGAACTATGGAGTTGGAATGCAGATTTGAAGCATACTATTTGCTCTTTTTTTCCCTTCTGTTTTGTTTTGTTTCTTCTTTCTCGTGGTTCCTCCTATTGGTTCTAATTCTTCCTTACAACATGACTAATGTGAAAATATGTTAAATAGCAATGTGTATGTAGAGCCTATATCAGATTGCACAGTGTCTTGGGGACAGACAGGGGGAGAGAGAGGAAGAAAAATTTAAAACTCAACAGAATATGGAAGTGATTGTTGAAAACTAAAAATGAATTAATAAAAAGAAGTAAAAAGAAAAAAAGCTCCTCTGGCCTCCACCTAACATGCTAGGCTATTTCATCTCATGACCCCTTACATACTCTGCATTTCGGCCAAGCTAGCCACCATACTTTCCCCCCAGTATCAACATCTTTTCTCCCATCTCTGTGCCTTTGTTCTGATTCGCTCCCATTCCTAGAATGCTCTCTCTCCTTATCTCGGCCTCGTAGGTTCCTTGAAGGCCCTGTTCTGGGACCCGCCTTCTATAGGCAGCCTTTTCTGACCCCCCCCAAGTTAGTGCTTTCACTCTCCCCTGAAATAATCTTGTATCTATCTCTGTGTATGTCAGATCCCCCAGAATGAAGTATGTGGCTTGAGGACAGACGACTAATTTTGGTTAATTTTTGTTTATTGTTTTTTGTATCCCCAACACTGATGAAAGTGTTGAGCTCTTACAGAGGTTTGTGTCAGCTCTTAAAGAGGTTTGCAAAGCTGAAATTTATTGCATTTCCATTGGCTAAGAGAGGCAATGGGATGTTGTAGAGAGAGCAGGGGCTCGAAAATCAGGAGATTTGGGTTCATGTTTTGACTTTGTAACCTCCCAACTATGGGATCTTGGGCCTTGTCACTTCACCTTTCTGAGCCTCAGTGTCCTCATTTGTAAAAAGAGAGTATTGGACTAGATGATTACTAAGGTCCCTTCTAACGTGAGTATTTTGTGATTCTATACCATTACTGTTCTGTTGACCAAGAGGTAGAAACTGCCTCATTAAACAGAACTGCCTATTCTCCTGGTATTTGTTAAAACTGGATTTTGTCTGTATCACTTATACATAACATACTGTGCTTGCACTATAGGCTTAATCTGACAATGTCACTGTCATACTGGGCAGTCTTGGAAGGGCCCCTGCCTGCCTTCCTGTTCAGCCAAGTCATTAGAATCAGTTGCTCCTGAACTTTTTATTCCAGTGAGAGCCCCTAGGGACCCTTTCATACCATATCTAGCAAAATATCAGTGAAACTTGGGCAGGAGGTCAGGGAGGCCTGGACAGGGGCATCTCTCTTCTCTAGACCATTGAGTGGGCAGTGAAAAAAGTAGCATGCCATGATGTCTGGAGATGTCTAATATACTTTTCCTGATCTTCCTGCCCCCAAGTTCTCCCCCACCCCTCCCCATATATACTGTATTCTAAGGCCAGACTCATCATCCTGAAGGGTTGTTTTCATCATGTCACCCCCTTGGTAAAGCTAAAACAGTCCCTCCCATTTTTATAGAATAAAATACAAATCCATGCTGAGCTTTCTTTTTGTGTATTTCTTTTTGTTTTTAAAAAGCTTTTATTGATATTTTCTGTTTTTTTACATCTCCATAGTATCCCATGTATCCCTCCCCCTCCCCAAGAGCCATCCCATATGACAGATAGTATTTTTTTGGAGGTAAAAAAATAGTCAGCACAACTGATCAATACACTGAAAAAATACAGAAATACGTGCAATGTGTAAAGCCTGCGGACCTCCCACCTTCACGAAGGAGTAGACTGGGGGTGTCTTCTCGTATCTCTTAATTTGAGTCTCATTTAAGCTCTCTAATTTTGTTGCATTTGCTTTTGATTTTTTGGGTTTGTTATTGTTTTTTTCATTTACATTGTTGTAGTTACTGTGTATGTTATTTTCTTGCCTCTGCTGACTTTCCTCTTCATCAGTTTATGTAGCTCTCTTCATGCTTCTCAGTTTTCATCACACACATCATTTCTTATGGCACAGTAATATTCCATTACATTCATGTACCACAGGTTTGTTTAACTATAATTGATGGTGATCGACTTTGTTTCCAATTCTTAACTATCGAAAAAAGTGCTTCTATAAATATTTTGGAGTATATGGGGATTTTTTTTTTTCTTATCTGTGTCTTCCTTAGGGGATAAGCCTAGTAATGGAGTCTCTAGTTCAGAGGATATGGATACTTTCGTCACTTTATCTGCATAATTCAAATTTACTTTCCAAAAGGGTTGTACTGTTGCACAGTTCCATCAACAATGTATCAGCCTATCTTCCCACAACCCCTTCAACATTGACTGTTGCCATTTTTGCAAATTTGCAGGGTATGAAGTAAAACTTCAGGGTTGTTTTGATTTGCATTTCTCTTATTATTAGTGATTGTTATTACTAATCAATATATGCTTAATATAATAATTACTTATAAGTATACAATATAATCAACATATATTAATTATATGTGTTAATATATAATTGTTGTTGTTCAGTCATTAATTCACATCCAACTCTTTGTGACCCCATGGCTTATTTTTCCATGGGATTTCTTGGCAAAGATCCTAGAGTGTGGTTTGGCATTTCCTTCTCTAGTGGATCACCTTTTTTTTTTTTTTGCCAGAGCTTTCCGCTATACCTGAGTAATCTTGAGTAATCCTGCACAGCATAGCTCATATAGCTAATTGAGCTATGCAAACCACTCTGCTAAGACAAGGCAGCAATCCAGGAGGGGCTTTTTAGGGAAACAGGAGTTGAGTGACTTGCCCAGGGTCACATAGCTAGTAAATGTCCGAGGCTAGATTTGAACTCAGGTTTTCCCGTCTCCAGAACCAGCACTCTATGCACTTTATCACCCAAATGTCCCTAAAATATATAATTAATACATAGTAATTATTATTAGCATTTTTCATGTGGTTGTGAATACTTTGTGGTCTTCTTTTGAAAACTGTTCATATCCTTTGACCATTTATCCGTGGGGGAATGGCTATCGTGCTATGTGCAGGGGATGCAAATACAAAGCTCCAGGGGCCTACTTTAGGATATCCTTTGAGATAAAATACTAACTTCCCCACTGGACATTTAAAGGTCTTCATAGGCTGGCTCTGACTTATCTTCCCAAGTTTATTGAACAGTACTCACCTTCACACACCCTGCATTTTAGCTAAGCTGGCTTGTTGCTCTTTGTACATGACATTCCATCTCTCATCTCTGTGCCTTTGCCCAGGCTGTGCCCTATACCTGGAATTCACTCTTTCCTGTCCTCTATCTTTTAGAATTCCTATCCTCCTTTAAGGTTCAGCTCAGCTGCCACCTCCTACATGAGGCCTTTCCTGACTGTCCTCCCGCCCCCAGTTGTTAATGTCCCATTACTCTAAAAATACCCACACTGATCAAATTCTAGATTTTTGAAAGATTGAAATATAAGATTGGTTAATTTGGGCCAATTTGACATATGTATGCTACATACATACATATGCTACACATGTGGATATTTGAGAGGAGTTGTCTGGTTTAAGTCTGGTCACTTGGGTTTGTCTATTTGTTCTGTTATTTGTTTAGGTGCTTTTGGCTGTGGTTTATTTTCTAGACACGTTTGTGTTCCTTAGGCATGTTTGTAAAAGCTAATTCTTAAACTATGTGTATTTGGATTCATATATCCAGGGAAAGAAAGGCAATATATTTTAGTATATAGAAACTTGGAGTTTGGAAGACCTGAACTTGGATTTGACCTCTGATGCATCCTGGCTGTGTGATCTTCTATGACCCTGTTACCCTCTCTGGGTCAGAGGCAACACTCTACAACCATGTCAGATTCTATGGTCTGACTATTTTTGTGCAGTTTGCTCATATTCCTAGCCAATTACTTGAGTTTTAAATGCTTTCTTAAGGTAGGGGTCTGCTTCCAGTGTAGAGAATGTACTGTCCCAAGCTTCAGGGGTTTTGTGTAGCTGTTTTCAGAGATACTTCTAGGGATATGTAAATTTTCAGTTCTTCCAAGTTGGTATGATAATGGGTGAGGTGTTTATTCCTTTCCTGGCCTGTACTCTGGTCTATGAGTGACTACAAGCATTCTTTTCTGCCTTGGAGCTGTGAGGAGGATTCCCTCTCCACCACCACTACAAGCTCCACCACACCAGTGCTCCTCCTCACCCCAAGACAGCCACCTAGAACTGTGACCCAGATCCAAGCATGGGCAAAGCAAGAGAATCCTGCCTCAGCACCAGCAAAGAGATCCCTGCGATCCCCCTCTGATCAGCTACTCACTTCCTCTTCTGTCCATGGGCTGAGAGCTCTGGAAGCAGCTGCTGTCCTGGGGCTGTGCCTGGACTGGGTCTGGGACCTAGCTTCTCTCTTACCAAGGTCACAGACTTTTCCTACTGACCTTCTAAGTTGTCTTTGGTGTTTGTGGATTGAGAAGTCTGGAAACCACCATAGCTGCCCGTGATTCCATCCTCTGAGGGCTAAGGCTTGGTCTTCGCCTATGCTCCCATGCTGAACTAGGTTCCACTCCAAGCCTGGCACAAGACACCTTTCCAATCAACCATCCAAGTTGTCTTGGGCTGGAAATTTTTTCATTCTATCTTTTCATGGGTTCTGATGATCTAGAATTTGTTTAGAGCCAGTTTTACTTTGGGCTTTGGGGGAGAGCTCAAGCAAGTCACTCCTTTCACTCTGACATCTTGGCTCCCTCTCTAGTGTTTTCAATAGGAATGAGTGTTGTATTTTGTCAAAAGCTTTATCTGCATCTATTGAGATGATCATGTGGTTTCTGTTAATTTTGTTGTTGATATGATCAATTATGCTGATAGTTTTCCTAATATTGAAGTAGTCCTGCATTCCTGGTATAAATCCTACCTGGTCATACTGTACTATTCTTGTGATAAGTTACTGTAATCTTTTTGCTAATATTTTATTTAAATTTTTTGCACCTATATTCATTAGCGAAATTGATCTGTAATTTTCTTTCTCTGTTTTGACTATTGCCAGTTTAGGTATCAGCACCATATTTGTATCATTAAAAGAATTTGGTAGGACTCCTTCTTCACCTATTTTCCCAAATAGCCTATATGGTATTGGAATTAATTGTTCTTTAAATGTTTGATAGAATTCACTTATAAATCCATCTGGCCCTGGAGATTTTTTCCTAGGAAGTTCATTGATGGCTTTTTCAATTTCTTTTTCTGAGATGGGGTTATTTAAGTATTTTTCTTCCTTTTCTGTTAATCTGGGCAATTTACATTTTTGTAAATATTCATCCATTTCACTAAGATTGTCAGATTTATTGGCGTACAGTTGGGTAAAATAGTTCCTAATTATTGTTTTAATTTCCTCTTCATTGGTGGTAGATTCACCCTTTTCATTTTGGATACTGGTAATTTGGTTTTCTTCTTTCTTTTTTTAATTAAATTAACCAAAGGTTCATCTATTTTATTGTTTTTTCTTAAAACCAGCTCTTAGTTTTATTTATTAGTTCAATAGTTTTCTTAATTGCAATTGTATTAATCTCTCCTTTGGTTTAAATGAAAGTCTATAATGAAGAAGACTAGAGGAAGGCATGAGAGCTGTCAAACCAAGATTTAGACTTGGTCTGTGTGGCTCCAGAGGACAGAAGCAGGAGAAGTGAGTAGAAATTACAGGGAGGCAGATTTTGGTTTGAATGTAAGAAAAGACCAACATCTGGAACTAAAGGATAGGAACCAAAAAACTCTAGAAGAAAACACCCTTGGTCTTCCCCAACTTGGACTTTCTGGATACTGTGGTATTCTATGACTTGTAAGCAGCCAAAACCATGGGAAGAACTCTGGTATGAAAAAGATGGGCTTTGTTTCTGTGAGAAGCTTGTGGTTGTTGCTGAAATTGAGGGGAAGTTTCCAAAATGCAGTCCTGCCCCCTGCCCATGAGCAGTGTCCGCTGAAGATAGATGGAAGAGACCAGAGCAGCTGGGCTATCTCTCTAATTGTATATATCTGCCAAAGGAATGCCCAGAATCCTTACAAGGAAAAGCCAGTGGGATGAAGATATCTTTTTTTCTACATTTTTTCGTTAATTTATTTTGATTTATCAATAATCACTTCCATATGCTTTTGAGTTTAAAATTTTTCTTCCCCTTCCTCCTCACCACCCTCCCCAAGACGGCACACAATCTGATATAGGCTATACATTTACATTCATATTAAATGTATTTTCACATTAGTGATGTTGTAAGCAAAAAGTAAAACTAATAGGAGGAACCATCAGAAAGAGGAAACAAAACTCAACAGGAGAGAAACAAATAGCAATTCAACTTCCATAGTCCTTTCTTTGGATGTGAATAGCATTTTCCATCACAAGGCCTCTGGAGAAGTCTTAGATCCTTGTATTGCCAGGAAGGGTTAAGTTTATCAATATTAGTCATCACACAATTTGGCTGTTACCGTGTACAACGTTCTCTCGGTTCTGCTCACTTCACTCGGCATCAAACCATGCAAGGTTTTTCTGAAGTCAGCCTGTTCATCATTTCTTATAGCACAATAGTATTCCATTACATTCATATACCACAACTTGTTCAGCCATTCCCCAATGGATGGGCATCCTCTCAATTTCCAATTCTTTGCCACCACAAAAAGAGCTGCAATGAATATTTTTGTACATGTGGGTCCTTTTCCCGTTTGTGTGATCTCTTTGGGATATAGCCCTAGAAGTGGTATTTCTGGGTCAAAGGGTATGCACATTTTTATAGCCCTTTGGGCATAGTTCCAAATTGCTCTCCAAAAGGGTTGGATCATTTCACAACTCCACCAACAATGCATTAGTGTTCCAGTTTTCCCACAATGAAGATATCTTTTGGCTAGACTCTGATATGCTCAACCCATGGAGTTGGTCCCCTGGTGTGTACAGGTTGGACAGATACTGCTAGATGGCTAGGTCTGGGAAAGTCCCCATTCTTGCTATGTAACTACTGGGTTGCCTCCTTTTCTCTGCCTCCGTTTCATTGATAATATCTTAGGATCCTCAGAGGCCATCCAGTCCAACCCCCAAAGAGATGGAAACTGAGGCTCTGGAAGGAGAAGTGACTTGCGCAACGTCACAGAGATAGTAAATGACAGAACCAAAATTTTGACCAAGTTCCTCTGTCTCTAGAGTTCATGTTCTTTCCACTGCACAGCCATTAAGAAGCCTCCTTTTGTGTGGGTTCTCTTTGGTCACAAACTTCAGTCTACTTACTACTCATTCCCAACATGTCACTTTGTTGCTTGTTGGATCACCTTTAACTTAAATTCTTCAGAGACTTGTATTCCATAATTCTGAACCCCATAACATTACAGGAAAACTACAGATATCAAAAAGATGGGAAAAGCTTGGGGTCATTAAAAGTAGTGTCAGTGAGCTGAGATTTCTTCCATTCTGGGCCCATATGCAGCATCTGTCCATGACAACTGCCTTTCAGGGACTGACTGGATAGGCATTCTTCACCCACTGGGTTTTTCCTTTATGGACTCTGGCTCAAAGATGAAGATTAACTCTCCCTCAGACACAGACAGTTGGAGAGACAGCTAGATATAGTGGCCTTAGAATCAGTATGACAAGACTTCAAGTCCCACCTCTGACACATACTGGCTGTGTAACTGTGGGTAAGTCACAACCTTTCAGTGCTCCAAGGCAATCTAATGCCCCAGTCTTTTTATGAGGTAGGATATAGGCAGCCCTTCCAATAATAGCTAGCATTTATTTAGGTTTGCAAAGCCTATTTTATCTCCTTTGCCCTGTGAGGTAGGTGTTATCAGGGAAACTGAGGCAGAGATTAAGTGACTTGCCCAAGGTCACATAACTAGTAAGGGTCCAAGGGAGGATCTGAATTTAGGCCTTCCTGACTCCAGTCCTAACAGCCTCTGCATTGTACCACTTAGCTGCCTGAGTACTGAGGGAGGATGAAGGTACTGCTGAACCCTGGAGAAAGCCCTGGAAAGCCCCAGGGTGATGGGTGGGACAGGAGTACTTCCACTCTCTTAGGTGCTCACTTCTGTAAGTGTGGCTGGAGACCATGGAGAAGGTGTGACAGGAACCCAAGGAGGTAAAGGCCGAAGTACCAGAGGACGCCACGGAGGATGGGGAGCGAAATGACTGGGAGCCTAAAGTGAGCGGAGAGGCGGCTCCAGCGGTGGCTGGAGCGGAAGTGGGAGCTGATCTAAGGGTGACCGAGGTGGAAGTGGAGGCCAGAGCGGAGGCCTCGGTCGCAGTGGCATCGGCAATGGCAGTACGGGATCAAGAGGCGCGAGGACGCCAGGCCTTAAGAGCTGCCAAGGCTATGAGTTCAGGAGCATGAGCCTGTGGGGATGTGCAGCTCAGCTCTGCCAGAGTGGTGGTCATGGCTGCTGCTTCAGCAGAGCTTCAACCTCCCGCCAGCAGGTCAGCAGGCCCAAGTGGTAGAGGTCGAGGTGACATAGGGCCTGGTCACAGGGACATTGCTACTCAGGGGGCCCAGCGAAGGAGGGCGAGTATTATATATGGGGCCTTTGGGATTGGATTGGGGGCAGGATTGATAGGTCAAATAGTTGCCTCTTTAGGCCTCAGGCCCAGGTTCAGGCCTACTCCAGCCCCAGCCCCAGCCTTGGACCCTGCCCATGACCAGAGTCTGAGGTTGGCTCCCATCCCTTCAGTAGGTTCTGTCCCCGCCCCAATTCTAGGTCAGGCCATAACCCTTGGCCCTGTCCAGAGCCCAAATCAGGCCCCTGCAGCCCAGATACCAGGCCAGTTTTCTTCTCTTGATCCTGCTCCAATCCCAAATCCAGTCCAAGCCACTTCTATTCCAGGCAGGGCCTTACCCGCTGACCCAACTCTAAGCCTGGTCCCTGCCCAGATTACAAACCAGCTCCCAGCCCCATCTCTACACCATAGCCCACCTCAAACTCCCACTTTAGCTCTGACTCTGAGCTCAACTATAACCTCAACTCTGGTTCCTGGGCTCCAGGTCCAGGCTCCAACTGCACCCCAAGTTCCAGTGAGGGTTGAGGGCACCACAACAAGTTCCAGCTGGGATATGGCAGCAGCCCAGGGCCCAGACTCCCTGTAGGGTTGGCTCTGTAAGTGGAATAACTGCCTAAAGAGCCCCACCAGTTCATGCTTAGCCATGGACTGCTCATCTATTATTGCGATAAGGGCTGAGATGTGCCACACTTGCCAAGGCATCATCAACATGGCTTCTGCCACCATAACTGTTGAGGACTCTTGCAACTCTATCATTTCTAGTGGTGGTTCCCACACCTACCAACTCAAGGCCAGCTCAGAAACTGAGCAGCAGGATTGGATTAATGCCTTGGAGCTGGCCAAGACCAAGGCTGTTAAGAAGCCCATTGATTTTGATGATTCAGAAGAGGAAGCCTCCACTTCCTTCTGCCTGGCAGACAAGATAGAGTTGCAGAGTGCCCTGCGTATCCTCACTCATAAAGGAGAGGATGTGACCACATCCACTAACTTGGTGGCTTCACAGGGCCTAGTGCTGCAGAGTGCCCTCAGGGAGCTGGAGACCATTAAGATGCCTCAGGAGAGCCATGCAAAGGATGGAGCAGATCACCAAACAGGTCACACTCCTCAAAGTCACATCCAATGCAATTACTAATGCCTGTAAAGATTTTCGAAAGTTGTCTCAGACACAGAGCAAGAAATGGCAGAAGTCTCTGCAGCATGAAAAAGAAAGGCAGGTTCAACTGGAGAAGACCTTAGAACAGCAGGGGAAGCAGCATAATTGCCTGGGAAGAGCCTTGCAAAGAGCAACAGTGATGGCAGTAGATAAAGATGAGAACTATTTTGGCAAAGGAACTCTGAGGGATGAGGATGAATACGAAACCAGCACTCTTCCTGAGGTCAGGCAAGTGCCTGAGGACCTGGGCCACAAATGCACAGGCACTGAGATTAGTGGAGTCAGCAGGGACATCAGCCTCAGTGGCCAATGCAAGCCTTAGCTGAAAATCCCCCCAAAGGCCAAAAGAACTCAGATTCTACAGAAGCCTAACTACAGCCTTAACTTATGGACTGTCATCAAGAACCACATTGGCGAGCAGCTCTCCAGAATCCCATTGCTGGTGAACTTCAGTGAGCCTTTGTCCATGCTCCAACGCCTCACCGAAGATCTGGAATGTCATGGATTACTAGACCAAGCTGTACAATGCGAGAACTCCCTTGAACTGCTACGCTACATGGCAGCTTTTGTCGTGTCCTCCTCCACCTCTGCTGCCTTCCATACTAACAAGTCCTTCAAGCCACTCCTTGGGGAGACCTTTGAGCTGGACCAAATGGAAGAGAATGGCTTGCATTCTCTCCATGAGCAGGTGAGCCACCCTCCTCCTGCTGTAGCACACCATGCCAATTCCAGAAATGGTTGGACATTATACCAGGAAATCAAAATTACCCACAAGTTCCATGGCAAATGTCTTAACATCACACCCAGTGGCAGTGTTCACTGGATCTTCCATGCCAGTGGTCATCACTACACCTGGAAAAAAACCATCACCACAGTAAACGACATTATTGTAGGAAAACTGTGGCTAGATCAATCTAGTGAGATAGAAATAGCAAATCACGAGACAGGAGACAAGTGCATTCTCAGGTTTGTTCCTTATAACTTCTTTTCCCTAGATGTGCCCAGGAAGGTTACTGGACAAGTGACAGACTTCAAAAAAAGTACTCTTTGGGGGAGCGGAGCCAAGATGGCAGAGGGAAAGCAGTGACTGCCTTGAGCTGTCTCCCAAAGACCTCCAAATACCTATAAAAAATGGCTCTAAACAAATTCTAAAGCAGCAGAACCCACAAAAAGACAGAGTGAAACAAATTTCCTGCCAAAGACAGCCTGGATGGTTGATCAGAAAGGTATATCGCGCCGGGCGGGGAGAGGAATGCAATTTGGAGTGGGCGCGCAGGCTGCAGCGACCCTGGAGCAGGCCTCAGAGGACTGAATCACGGGCAGCTGTGGCAGTTTCCACACTTCTCAACCCCTGAACGCCAAAGACAACTTTGAAGATCAGTGGGAAAAGTCTGTGACTGAGGTGAGAGAGGAGCTAGGTCTCAGCCGTAACTCTCGAGCGCGGCCCAGGGAATCAGCTTTTTCCTGAGCTTCCAGCCCACAGACTGAGGGGGAATCAAGTGGCTGATCAGAGAGGGATTGCAGGGATCTCTTTGCCAGCGCTCAGGCAGAAATCTCTTGCTTTACCTGTGCTTGAATCTGGGTTGAAGTTCTGAGGGGTGGTCCTGGGGCGAGGAGGAACACTGGTGCGGTGGAGCTTGTTGTGGTTGTGGAGAGAAAACACTTCGCCCCTTACCTTATCATACCACCTTGGAAGAACTGAAAATTTACAGGTCCCTAGAAGTACCTCTGAAAACAGCTGTACAAACCCCCGAAGCTTGGGACAGTACACTCTTCACACTGGAAGCAGACTTTTACCTTAACAAAGAGTTTAAAAGTCAGGTAATTGGCCAGGATCATGAGTAAGCAGCGCAAAAAGAGTCAGACTATATTATCTTACTTTGGTGACAAAGAAGATCAAAACATACAACCAGAAGAAGACCACAAAGCCAAAGCTCCTACATCCAAACCCTCCAAGAAAAATATGAATCAGTCCCAGGCCTTGGAAGAGATCAGAAGGGATTTTGAGAAGCAAGTAAGAGAAGTAGAGGAAAAACTGAGAGTGATGCACGAAAATCATGAAAAACAAGTCAACGGCTTGCTAAAGGAGACTCAAAAAAATACTGCAGAAAATAACACCTTAAAAAATAGCCTAACCCAAATGGCAAAAGAGGTCCAAAAAGCCAATGAGGAGAAGAATACCCTAAAAAGCAAAACTGGCCAAATGGAAAAGGAAGTCCAAAAGATTACTGAAGAAAATACTTCCTTAAAAATTAGAATAGAAAAAAAGTACACTTTGCCATTCTGGGAACCTGGGATGAGAAAATAAAGTGTTTCCAAATGCTTCTAGCCATCGAACACCTTGGGCGGTATAGTCAAGAGAGAAACCAAAAAACAGAGCATGGAGTCATTCTCTGGAAGAGGAACCCTCTACCAGAGAATGCAGAGAACATGTATTACTTCTCAGAGTTTGCACTGACTCTCAATGCTTGGGAAGATGGTATAGCTCCCACAGATAGCCAACTGCGACCTGACCAGAGAGTGATGGAAAATGGGCACGGGGATGAGGCAAATACTGAAAAGTGGCATCTGGAAGAAAAACGGCATCTTTCCATAAAGAAGAAAGAAGCCAAAGCTCTGAGAGTCACAGGTTCTGGGACTTACAACCCCTACAAGGCACTGTGGTTTGAGCAGAAGGAAGACCCCATTACCAAGGAGTTGATCCATATGTATAGGGGAGAATACTGGGAGTGTAAAGACAAACAGGACTGGCCCTCATGCCCAGACATTTTCTCAAAGGGCGGGAACAGGAGTAAAGGGAGATCAAAGGGAAAGAGGAGAAAGGTTCAGAGAACGTAGGCAATTATAACTGCCTTACTTTGTTATTTTTTCAAGTTTGTCTTTCTTAGCCAATCATTTGTTACAAGTCAGTCACCAGAAGCAGGAGCCAGTGATGACATATGGCTGGGTTGCCTTAACTTATTGGAAAGGAAAATGACGTACTAGATACCTGTGTGTTTTTTTTGTTTGTTTTGTTTTTATTTTGTTTTTAATTTTTTTTTTGATACCTGTGTTTTTAAAGAAAAGATTGGGTGACTAAAGGGGATCATTATTTTATACCTACAAGGTCTTTGTATCTTTGGCTCCTTTCTCTCTTTTTTGCTCCTCATTTCAAATGATAGGTTTTCTGGTAAATTTTGTTTCAATACAGAAAATACAAGATAATTTAAAAACAAACCACCCACATGGTACATTCCTCCCAAATAGTTAAGCAAAAAAGCGTAAGAGGGATTGCAACTGCTAGTTCATGTAACCTTAAAATATTAAATGAATAGCGAAAGAAAGAAAGAAAGAAAGAAAGAAAGAAAGAAAGAAAGAAAGAAAGAAAGAAAGAAAGAAAGAAAGAAAGAAAGAAAGTCTTGCTGTCCTGTGCCCTGGTCAGACCATATCTGGAATGTTATGTTCAATTCTGGCTGGCACATTCAAGCATGGACATTGACAAGCTGAGAAGCATCCAGAGGAAGGTGACCCCAGTGGTCAAGGCCCTAGAGACAATACTGTGCAAGGCTCCCTAGTGATATTTAACCAGGAGAAGACTTCACAGAACTGCCTCCAAGTGTTGGAAGGCTCGTCTTTTAAGGTTAGATTTGTTCAGTGTGGCCGCAGAGGGTAAATAGGGAGTAGTGAGGGGAAGGAAAGCTTCCTAATAATTCCCAACAATTCCAAATGGAGGTAGTGGGATTCTTCTCAGTGGAGATCCTTAAGCAAAGGCTGGTTGATCAGCATTAGCTGTGGATGTTGTAGGAAATATTCCTATCCAAGTATGTTTCGTCCCTTCTGACTCAGTGATTCTGCGATTCCAGTATAATGTAGCCACGTGAGTTAAGCCATATAGGTGGGAGGGAGCACACGGCCTGGATAGAGAACATTGTCCACCTCCAGAGCACAGTGAGGAGGGGAGCAGACCTGTAATTAGAAGTGATGCATAAGATCATAGTGTAGAGGGGTCTTGAATGCCAAACTGGTGACTAGATTTGAGCCTTGGAAAACTCCCTGCAGGTTCTCCTAAACAAACAAACAAAAAGCCACCTTTTGTTATAAAATCGCTGTGAATTCTGAATATATGCTTCCAACTCTGAATTCTTTGCTGCACCAAATGGGCTGCTTCTGGAAGTAGTGAGTGCTATGTTACTGGATGTATTCAAGTAAAGGCTAGAAGACCATCTGTTAAGTGATGTAAAAGCAATTGCTGTGCTGCAGGGCAGGTTGGACTGTGTTGATGTCTGAGGTTCCTTCCAATTCTCAGTCCTAGGATTCTCTAAAATGTTAGAGCTGTTTAAATGATAGGAAAAATTATTAAATTAAAATAAAAATGTCCAAAGGCTTATTCTTGCTGTAAATGGATAATTACCACACCTGGGGCAGCCTGTTTGATGGAGCAGAAGGTCAGAGTAAAACATTACTCAAAAGAGATCGAGAGCTGTAACTGAGGAAGTTTTCAAGGCCCACAAACATTGTTAGAAACCACTATTTGGAAAATTTCAGGTTCTTAGAAATGTTCTGAAATGTGAAAATGAACATTTCTGCCACCTCTCTTCTCTGCCCCGGGATTCCTTATATGTTGTTTTCCAGGGCACAAATCAATCTCTTCTCCTACCAGTTCAAATCAATTCAGATCGAGCATGCAGCTGGAGCAGGTGGCCCGAGGGCTCTGCCCACTTGTGAGTCTGCCCTTTGGTATTTAAAGGGTAATACAGGCTTGGCCTGTGGCATCAAGACATGACTTCATTAGGGCTGAGCCAGCCTGCATGGTTCTATAAGAATGGACCCGATTGTTAGATTAGCTGGGAAGACCAAGCAATCACAACCATCAGGATTCTCAGTCTTTGCATTTTTAAGGTGCTTTGTCCAGCCAGGCAATCAGAGGAAGTCCAGTAGTGTCCTTGGAAGGAGAAGCCTAAGGATCCCCTGCCAATCAATCCTGGTCTGATTTTTCCAGATTATAAAACAAATCTATGGGTGGCTTGGGGTGGGCATTTGGAGTGCCCTGGTTGATTTGAAATAATATTATTCGATCATTCAATTCAATAAGAATTTATGAAGTGCCCAATGTGTGCAAGCCCTCAAGGAGCTTGCATTCTACTTAGGGATCTGGTGTGTACCAACCTAAGAAAATACAACATAGTATGAGAAAAAAGAGAACACCAAACAATTTGGGAGAGTCAGGGAAAACTTCAGGTTTATCAGTGTTCTTCCTAAACGGTGGTACCTACAACTGGGGACAATGATGCGTGTGTGGTGTGACTGGAGCACAATATGGTGGGACTACCATGTCCTTATTCCCAGACTCTGCGTCTCTCAATGCAAACCAAGATCACCTTTCTTTTTTGGCTGCCACGTCACACTCACATTCTCTAAAATCTCCAGCACTCATTTGTACAAACTCTTGTCTAACCATCTTGTACTTGTAAGATTGAGTTTTTGAGCCCAAATGAAAGATTTTATGTTTACTCCTATTGAGATATTATGTGATGGGAATGGGGAAAGGGAGGGTGTGAACAAGCATTTATGAAGTGCCTACTATATATGCCAGGCTCTGTGCTAAGTGCTTTTTTACAAATATCTAATTTAATCCTCACAACAGCCTTGGGCCCCATTTTATAGTTGAGGAAACTGAGGCAGACAGAGGATAAATGACTTGCCCCGGATCCCACAGTTAGTGTTAGACACTAGATTTAACTCAGGTCTCCCTGACTCTAGGATTAAGTGTTCTATCCACTGTGCTACCTAGCTGCCTCTAATACATAGCTAGTAGTCCAGTATGGGCAGAATGTAGGTTGTATGAAACATAATAACAGGAAATATTTCAAGAAGGGTAGATTGGAGCTGGGTTGTGGAGGGTCTTAAATGTTAGGCTGAGGAATTTGTATTTTATCCTAGGGAGCTAAGAGAAGATTTCAAACAGAGCTGTGACATAGACAAATCTGTGCCTTAGAAAGATGACTTTGGCAGTTATATGGAGGATAGATCAGAGAAGAGTGACATTGGAGGGAAAGAGGTCAATTGGGAGGATTTTGCAAGTGTAGGTGAGAGGTGATGAGGCGTGAATTAGGGGGGTGGCTGAGTGAGGAAAGAGAAGGGGGGAAATGGGAGAGATGTAGGGGTGGAATTGATAAGACTTCAGCTGATTGGCTCTGGACAGTATGGAAAAAGAGGTCAGAGGGAGGTGGGGAGTCAGATAAATCTGGGCATGGGAACCTGGGTGCCTGGAAGACTGGAGCCACCTTGGACAGAGCTGGGGGAGCTTGGAGGAAGGGTGGCTTGGGGCAGAGTTGGAGTGGGGAGGATGAGTGTAGATGTGTACCTAGATTTCAGGAAGAAACCAATTTGAGTCTTCCTCAGTAGGAGCTGGGGGATGTCATGGCAAAGATGAGCAATGTGGTAGGTAGTGACAGAACTTTGCAAATGCAGCTTACATCTCAGTGCTTGGTCTCCAAAACCTTCAGGAGAGTCCCTAGAGCTGAGCCTGTGGCCTGCTGGGCTCTGTCAACAACAGCTTTCCCACTGCAGGAACCTTTTATGTTGGGCAGAATGCCATCCCTACAAAGGCCCATCTTCCCTGTATCTTCTCACCAAGGTGATGGGACCTGGTCTGTCGCATTGCCATATTTATCATCTGCCCCGTGTGTTGCCTGTGTTTAATGGCCCCTCAGCAGGGCCTCTGTTTCCACACTCCTTCAGGCTTAGAGACATGATGCCAACCATTTCAAGGTCATTGTTCACAGAGTCATTTACTGGCTTGGCATTGCAGCTCTCCCCTCTGAATACCCCTTTACTTGTCCATCTAACACCCCTGGGTGGGAGTTAGCATTAGAGTCAATTCCTCAGAAATCCCATTTATACAGTCTACCCTAATATGATATTTTCTTTTCGTTTTTTTCATTATGACATTTTCAAAGCCATAATTTTCCATTTCCTAATTATGGTGGGACTATTGACCCAATGCTACCTACATCAACAGGTCTACCTCCTAGCAGCACATCCTGCTTTGTGACTGGCCTCCCAGACTCCCCATTGCATACCGCTTCCTCAGAGGTCACAACAAAACTGCCTTCTATGAGGTCAGGCCCAGAGGGACAACCTTGAACCATCTAACTGGCTGCATCTCTCAGTGGTCCTCTTCCCATCCATTGATACTAGACTCATTCCTCAATGGTTCACATTCTCCCAGTGATACTGAACCCCCCCAACTGTAGAGAATAAGTCCCTTCAACCTCATCATTTTTCATTTCGCTACCTCGTTGGACACTCATGCCCCCTCTATCACCTTAGCCACCTGTCCTCCTTTCAAGGTCACTCTATCTAAATTTATTGCCCGATCCCCATCCTGACTCTTCTTTCTCTGTTTTCTGTGGGTTCAGTGCCTGAATCACTATCTTTTTGCCTACCCCAGTGGTGTGCTGGTAAATGTTCAACAACTGCCCCCCCAAAATGTATGGCATGCCTGTATTTTAAGTTTAATCTTCATTATTAATATTTTTACCTAGTGACAGCTAGGTAGCGTAGTGGATACAGTGTTGGGTGTGGAGTCAGGAAGACTTGAGTCCAAATTCAGCCTCAGACACTCAGTAGCTGGCTGACCCTGGGCAAGTCATTGAACTTCTTTTGCTCTCAGTTTCCTCATCTGTAAAATGGGGATAATAGTACCAAGCTCCTAGGGTTGTGGAGATCAAATGGAATAAGTATTTGTATAGTGCTTAGCACAATGCCTAGCACATTATAGCTCCTTCATAAATGTTTGTTCCTTTCCTTTTCCAACATTTTCTTAAGTCCAGACCACGGATTGGCAGACTATAGCCTGAGGGACATATCTGGCCCACTACCTTTTTTTTTTTTTTTTTTTTTTTTTTTTTGGTATGGCTTGCAAACTAAGCATGGTTTTTTTACATTTGGCAATGGGCCTACAGGCTGTAGTTTGCCAACTCCTGGTCTAGACGATCTGAGCAATAAATGAAGCCCCAATTTGTAGTGTTTGCCAATTTATGAGGTGTAAATGCTCACACTGAAAATTGAACGATCGGCTATTCCTATCCCAAGCTCGTTGGAGCCAGCGCTAGTACACCCCTGCTCAACCCCAGCTCCTGCCTTCTTCCTAGGAGTCTTCAACATGCACCTTGATATTCCCTCAAAAATGCTCCAACTCCTAGTTCCTCACTCTGCTCAGTTCCCTTGATTTCTTCTAGTCTACCTCAGCTACCCACAGAAATGGTTAAATCCTTAATCTCTCCATTACCCACCAACATTCCACTTCCAAGGTCATAAACTCCAAAATCCTTCTTTCTGATTAAAATCTTCTAAGCATCCATCTTTCCCTATGCCTACTCATCTGTATTTCCTTCTGAACTTCCTTCTTTGAATTAAAAAGTGCTTGAATGACCTTTCTTGTCTTCATTTTTGTGTGATATTGCTGGCTTCCTTTCTGTTACTTGCCCCCGCAATGAAAAAATAAAACAAAAACCTGAGTAACAAATATGCATCATTAACCAAAACAAATATGAAATTAGCCATCTCCATATCATTCTGTACCTTGCTTGATCATTTCATTTATAAAATTTCTTGTCTTTCAAAGTTGCTTTTCTTTACAATATTTTTGTTATTGTATAAGTAATTCTAGTTATGCTCACTTCACTCTAAATCAATTCGTAAAAGTCTTCCACAGCTCTCCTGAAACTATCCCTTTCATCATTTCTTAGAGCACAACAATATTACATTGTGTTCGTGTACCATAACTTGTTTGGCTGTTCTTAAATTGATAAGCATCCCCTTTGTTTCCAGTTTTTTGCTACAAGTAGGGCTGTTATAAATATTTTTGTATATATAGGTCCTTTCTTTCTTTTTTGGATGATTTTGGGGGTATAGACCTAGTAGTGGTGCCACTGTACTTTCCAGAAGGGTTAGGCCCATTCTGGTTAGGGTTAGGGTTAGGGTTAATATTCACAGCTCCACCAACTGTGCTTAATTTGGCTCTGTCTCACCAGCAGTTGCCATTTTCCTTTTTTGCCTTCTGTGCCAATCTGATGGTTGTGAGGTAGAGCTTCAGAGTTGTTTTAATTTTTTCCTCTCGAATTATTAAGTGACCTAGAACACTTTTCACATAGCTATTGCTAGCTTGAATTTATCCTTTGCAAATTACCTGAATGTATCCTTTCACCATTTATCTGATAAGGAATGGTTTTTATTCTTATAAATTTGAATCAGTTCCTTATATAACCTTTATCAGAGGAATTTGCTGCGAAAGATTTTTTCCCCCCAGTTAACTGTGTCTCTTCTAATTTTAATTACATTGGTTTAGTTTGTGCAAAAACTTTTAAATTTTATGTAATGTAATTGTCCATTTTATGTTTTATGATATTCTTTGTCTCCTGTTGGAACATGCATTCTTCCATAATCCATAGTTACAAAAGATTTTTCCTTTTCTAGTCCTCTAATTTGTTTACGATATGACCTTTTCTATCTTAAGTCATGTCTCCATTTGGAGCTTATCTTCGCATATGGTGTGAGGCACTGGCCTAATATCCACTATCTAACAGCTTGCTTTCTAATTTTCCCAATGGTTTTTGTCAAATAGTAAGCCCTTACCCCAGTAGTTGGGGGCTTCAGGTTTATGAAACACTATGCTATAATAAGGTTCATTTTGTTATGTTGTGAGCCTAATGTATTTCATTGACTGGCCTATCTTTTCTTTTAACTTGTACTAAATTGATTTGGTGATGATTATTTTGTAGTATAGTTTTGTTATCTGATACTGATAGGTCCCCTCTTCGAATCTGCCTCCTCCTTTTACGTTTTTTTCTCTTGAGATTCTTGAGCTTTTGTTCTTCCAGATGAATTTAGTTATTATTTATTTTCTAGCTAGAAAATAATCCTTGGTAGTTTGATGTGACAGTAATTGGTAAATTAATTTAGATAATATTATCATTTTATTACATTTTCTCTAACACCCATGCACAATTAGTATTTTTCTAGTTATTTTGGTCTTGCTGCATTTCTGCAAAGAGTATTTTTTTAGCTATGTTCATAGTGTCTGTATATTCCCACATATTTCATATATTCTGTAGTTATTTTAATGGAATTTCCCTTTCTATCTTTTCCTGCCGGGTTTTGTTAGTAGTATTCAGGAAAACTAATGAATTATATGTGTTTATTTTGGTCTGCTACTTTGCCACAGTTATTATTTCAATTCTTTTTAGTTGAATCTTTGGGATTCACTAAATCAATTATCATATCATTTGCAAAACGTGATAATTCTATTTCCTCTTTGCCTATGATTACTTCCTCAGTTTCTTTTTCTTGTCTCATTGCTGTAACTAACATTCTTAGAATGAATGAGTGAAAAAAACATCTAAGTACTTACTATGTTTTTCTGAAATTGGATTATTTAAATTCTCCGTATCTTCTGTTAATATAATATTCCATATTTTAGTAAATATTAATCTGTTTATTCAAGTTACCATTGTGTTGCCATATAATTGGGTAAAATAATTTCTGATAATTTCCCTGACCACATCGTCATTTCTTGTAAATTCTTTTTCACTTTTTAATACTGGCAGTTTTGGTTTTCCTCTCTCTTTTTCAAAATCAGATTTGATAATTATTTATTTGTTTTATGGTTTTAAATTTTTTCTATTTTTATTTATCAATTCATTGGTATTTTTG
>NW_020944311.1:459555-497259 GCF_900497805.2 Vombatus ursinus | reverse complement strand
GTTTTAAATTTTTTCTATTTTTATTTATCAATTCATTGGTATTTTTGCTTTCAGCTTTCTCTCTTATTTGATTTTCAAAATTTCTGTTTGGTGTTCAGTTTTTTTTTTAACATGTTATTTTTCTAGTTTTAGAGGTTGAGGGCACTATATACCCAATTCATTGCTCTGTTCTTCCTCTTTTTTTTTTTTTTGTTAAGGGCATTTAGTGACATAAATTCCCATAAGGACACTTTTAGCTACATCCAAAAAGTTTTGGTATGTTGTCTCATTGTTGTCATCGTCTTTAATGATATCATCTATTGTTTCAATGGTTTATTCTTTGACCCACTGCTTTTTCAGGGTCAAATTATTTAGTCTCTAATTAACTTTTTTAATCCTTGCTTCAAAGGCAATTTTTTCCAAAGGCATTTTTGAATAGAATTTTTATAGCATTGTGATCTGCAAAGGACATATTTAATATTTCTGTTTTTCTGCATTTATTTGTGAGGATTCTTACAATTTTTCAAAAGTTACCATGAACTGCCAAGAAATACATATTTTCCTTTCTATTCCAATTTGATAATCACTAGAAACCTATTACATATAACTTTCCTATTCAGATCCTTTACTTATTTCTTGTTTATCTTTTTTTTTAGATTTTTTTTTATGTCTGAAAGAGGTACGTTGGGATCCCTAGCTATTATTGTTTTACTATCTGTTTAATATATGAATATATGTATTAAATATTAATATTCATTGTCCCTGGTACTTTTCGTCATAACCTAGGTTTCCTTATAGTTTCTTTTTGTTGTGTCTATTTTTACACTAGCCTTTTCTGAAATAGTCATTGCTACCACTGATTCTTTAAGTTTATCTGAAGCATAATATATTTTGTTCCAGCCTCTTATTTTAACTCCATGTATTTTTTAAGTGTCTTTTTTTGTAAACAAAATATTGCCGGATTCTGCTTTCTAATTCATTTTTTCATCTTCTCCCATTTTATGGGTGAATTTACCCCATTCATGTTCAGAATTGTAGTTACCAATTATATATTTCTCTCAATCCTAATCCTCTTATATATTTTCTTTTGTCATCCCCTCCACTTGTGCCACTCTTTACAAAGAAGAAGAAAGTAGTAAGAAAGAATCTGTGATCTGCTTCCATTTCCATGCCCCTCTTCTCTTCTCTTCCACTTGTCCAGTCCTTGATTACCTTTAATTTCTTTTCAAAAAATTTCCCCTTTATTTCTTTCCTTTTAATCACCCCTTCATGATCTACTTTCCATAGTTGGGGTTTGTTTTGCTTATAAATAATCCCCTCCTTTTATTCTATCCTCCCTCTTAACTCAACCTCCCTGTTCCTGCGTGTCTCCTTATTGAATTTGATTTTTTAAACTGAAACTCTTCACATGTGTCTATCTGTGTATGTATGTGTATGTTTATCCTTCTGCCTGGTTCAGTTGAATGTTAGTTCTATGTGATGTTCACTTCCCCTACTCTTTCCTCCATATTTATATAGATTTGTTTTTGCACATCCCTGTTATGTGAAACAGCAAGTTCTACCCCTTCCTTCCTGTATTCATTTCCCCTTCTTTTGTCCTTCACTTAATATTGTCAGAACAGAACAAAACCGCTCCTAGGGTCCCTATTCATCTTATTTAACCTTGTGACCCTTCAAGACATTAGGGCTCTGAAGGGACACATTTCTTCTCTGTAAATACTTCCTTATTTTTAGGTTTCTCTTGGCTCCTGTGTTTGTGCTTCAAAGATTCTATTCAGTTTTGGTCTTTTCATTAGGAATTCTTGGAAGTCCATCAAAGGATAATTTTTTACCTTTAAAATTATCCTTAGTTTTGCCAAATAATGTTATTGTTGGTTGTAAGCCTTTATCTTTTGCCTTTGGGGATATTATATTCCAAATTCTCTTTTCCTTTATGGTCATCTTGTGTGGTACAGACTGTAGTTCCTTCATACTAGAATTCTTTATTTCTAGGTACTTGCAATATTTTTTCTTTGACATAGCATTTGAGGATTTTGGATATGACATTCATAGAAGTTTTCATGTTAAGGTTTCTTTCGGGGAGTGACCAGTGGATTCTTTCTATTTTCACTTTGCCCTCTGCTACTAAATGAAAGTCTAGACAGTTTTCATTTGTGATTTCTTGAAATATGGTTTCCAGGCTTTTTTTTTGTTTTCATTGAGACTTTGAGGTAGGTAGTCCAATGATTCCTAAATTGTCTCTGTATGATATATTTTGTAGCTCAATTGTTTTTGTAGTAGATATCACATATTTTCTTCTATTTTTTTCAGTCTTTTTATTTTTCTTCTCCTATTTCTTATTATTCTGTGGACTCATTACTTTCTATTTACTTCCTTCTAATTTCAGTGGAGTCTCTTACTTGGGTAAGATTCTGTTCCTCCCATACTAAGGTGTTCATCCCCTTTGTAATTATTTTTTCTGGAGCTTTAATTTAATTTATAAAATCTTTTTTTTTAAATCTCATGTTGCTTTTCTCCCAGGAATTATAATGGACGTTGTTGATAGGCCATACTTTTATCTTCATACTCTACCTATATTCTCCATGAAGTTATTCTTTTTCTAGGCCTGTGCTCTGGACATCCTTGGATCTAGAATTAAAAACAAATTTTTTGGTATCTTCTTTTCTGGCTTTTTTTCCCCTGAATTGGGACTTTTTGTCAGAACTAGGCTCCCATTGCTTCTCATGCTTTGAGAGGGTAGGGGCTCCTGTTTGACTTTGATCTGTTTTGTTTGGGAATCTGCCACTGGCCCTTCTTTCCACTGCTGTCTACTGGGTACAAAAGGCCGGTAGGTGTCCGGTTTGTCTGGATCCTCAAAATATAGAGCTATGAGCTATCCAAGGCCCTCAGGAGTGGCTCATTTTACTTTGCTACAAACTCTTATGGTCCCTTTGGGTGTGTGGATTGATAGCTGCCCTCTTGGTAGGGGTTTCACATCTTTGTCAGCTCCTGTTCCATGTATCTGTGCCTAGAGTTCTGTGGGTAAATAATTGCCTTAGGCCGTCCTTGCTCCAGTGTCTTCTGGTCCCTATAGTAGAGATATGGTTGACAGTCCTGAGACTTCATGTCTGGAGCACTTTGAAGCTGTGGGAAGGTGGGACAGAAGGCTTCCAAGTACTATGCTGACATTGCCGTGGCTCCTATGTTCGGGCCCTCTCCTTATGCCTATGGGCTTTGGGGTGTCCTCTTTTGTCAGCCTAGGCTGTATGTAGGAATTTATCATAGTTTCTCTCTTTATTTCATTATCATTTTTTAGTCTAACGCTCCTCTGTTTTATCTTTTCTGGAATATATGTGTAGGAATTGGATTGCTCTGCTTTTGTTGACTAAAAGTCACCAATGATCTCTTATTGCTGAATTGCCTTTTCTAAATCCTCATCCTTCCTGACCTCTTTGTGGTATTTGACATCGTTGATCACTTTCTCTTGGTAGATATTCTCTTCTTATTGGGTTTCATGACACTCTACTCTCATGGTTCTCCTTTTATCTATCTCATGATTCCTTCTTAGTCTCTTTTTCTGGATCTTTATCCTTGTCATGACCCATAATTCTCTAGGTGGAGGGTTCTCAGATCTATCTATCTAATAAGCATTTATGTAGCACCTACTGTGGGCCAGACACTGTGCTTCATGATGGGAATACAAATACAAGTGAAATGAAAGACAGTTCCTGCCCTCAGGGAGCTCCCATTCTAACGGGGAAGACAACACAGAAAAAGGAGCTAAAAGGGGAGGGCATTCCAGAGTTTCTGGGAAGGCCTTCTACTCTCCAGTCTGAGGGAGGGACCCTAGGGCAGAGGCTCTTGTGAAGGTGTGAGAGTCAGACCTGAAGAGGTCTTACAGGCTGGAGACATTTCTGTTCTGGGGCTTGATGGAAGTATTCAAAGGAGTAGAGCTGGGTGGGAAGTGAACGTGAGCTCTTTTGAGAACAGGGACAGGTTTTTGACTTTCTTTGTGTGTGTGCTTAGTTTTGTATGAGTGCTTAGCTCCATGCCTGTCACATATTAGGTGCTTAATAAATGCTTATTGATGAACTGACTAAAGTGATCTTCCTAAAGAGCAGTCTGAGCAAGTCAGACTTCCCTTCCCCCATTCCCTTCACTCCACAGACTGCATGGCTCCCTGTTAACCTCCAGGATCAAATATAAAATCTCCTGCCCCTTAACGCCCTTGGCAACGTGGGTCTTCCTTCCTTCCTTCCTTCCCTCCTTCCTTCCTTCCTTCCTTCCTTACTTTCTTTCTTTCTTTCCTTTCTTTCTTTCTTTCTTTCTTTCTTTCTTTCTTTCTTTCTTTCTTTCTTTCTTTCTTCTTTCTTTCTTTCTTTCTTCTTTCTTTCTTTCTTTCTTCTTTCTTTCTTTCTTTCTTTCTTTCTTTCTTTCTTTCTTTCTTTTTCTTTCTTCTTTCTTTCTTTCTTTCTTTCTTCTTTCTTTCTTTCTTTCTTTCCTTCCTTCCTTCCTTCCTTCCTTCTTTCTTTTCTTCTTCACTGCTGACCCCCATGCCTGGAATGCTCTCATTTGTCCCCTCTGCTTCTTAATATCCTAGGCTTCTTTTAGGACTCAGCTTAAACGTCACCTTCTTCAGAAGGCCCATTGCGACCCCCAGATCACTTGTTTTCCCCTCTAAGGTTACCTCCTTTCTACTTGTATCTGTTGTGAATGTACCCATTTATAGAAACGTGTTGTCCCCTGCATTAGCCCATAAGCTCCTCTTAGCTGTCTTTGCATCTCCAGGGCTTATCACAGTGTCTGGCACGTTAGTAATGCTTGTTGATTGATTGGGAGTTTGCTAGTTTGAGTGTCCCTCTGCCACTTATGTCATGCTCTACAAGACTTTAACCAAGTCATCTGACCTCTTTAAGCCTCTGAGTCCCTTCTAGACCTCTGATCTTAAGTTGATTCCATTTCTTGTAGAATGTGCACCTTCCACAGCTCTCAACGGTGTGAGGCCTTGCAGAGGAAATAGTAAACTAAACGAGGTCTAGGGCTGAGAGATGGCTCCCAAATTGGAGGTTGAGCAGCTACTCCTGCTAGTTCTAGTCTGCTCTTGAAGGCCTTGAATAATCTGCTTCCAATTCTTTTCCACTCATTTTCACTTTATTCTCCTTCCATTGTGCACAGAGGAGGCAGTGTGGTGTGCTAGGTAGAGGGCTAGACTTGGAGTCAGGAAGGCCTATCATGGAACTATTCTCAGACTCACTTTCCTCATCTGAAAAATGGGCATCATAATAACATTTAAGCTCGGGGTTGTTGTCAGACTCAGATAAGATGGTGCACAAAAAATGTTTTGCAAAACTTAAAGCACTATCTAAATGTGAGCTATTCCATTTCTAATGTGTGGTATGACATCATCACATTCTTGCCAAATTGCCTCACTTGCTGTTGCATGTTCCAGCTATGTGCCTGGAATGCCATTCTTCTCCTCCTACCCCTTTCCCACTCATCCTCTTCCTTCTTCCTTCAAGGCTTAGCTCAGCTGCCTCTTCCAGGAAGCCTGTCCTGATGTTTTCCCTCCTTCCCCTCTCCTTAGTGTTCTCTCCCCCAAATATTTGCTGAGTGCTTTGTTCAGTTAGTCAGTAGTAAGCATTTATTATGTGCCTACTGTGTGCCAGGCACTGTGTTAATTACTAGAGACTCAAAGAAAGGCAAAAGACAGTCCCAGCTGTCAAGGAGCCTTCAATCTAATGGCGGAGACAACATGCAAATGACTAGGTGCAAACAAGTTATAGCCAGGTGGATTGGAGAGAATCGACAGAGGGAAGGCATTAGATTTTCTAGGGGATCGGGAAAAGCTTCTTGTAGAAGGTGGCACTTTAAGTGGGACATGGAGGAAGTCAAGAAGCCAGGAGGAGGTGGAAAGGAGGGAGAATACTCCAGGCATTTTGGACGGCCAGAGAAAATGCCCAGGCCTGAGAGATGGAAGAACCAGGAGGTGACAGTCACTGGATCGAAGAGTATGTGGCAATGAGTAATATGTAAGAAGACTGGAAAGGTGGAAGGAGGCAGGTTATGAAGGGCTTTGAATGTCAAATGGAGCATTTTGTATTTGATTCCAATAGGGAGCCACTGGAGTTTCTTAAGGAGGGAGGGAGGTGACGTGATCACACTGGTGCTTTAGGAAAATCACTTTGGTGAATGAATGGAGGACAGATTGCAGGAGGGAGAGACTTGAGGCAGGCAGATTCCCTAGCAGCTATTGGGATAGTTCAGATGAGAGGTGATGAGGGCCTGGAGGGGACTGGGCATGAGCGTGGTAGAGGAGAGAAGGGGGCGTGTATGAGACATGTAAAGGTAACTTTGACAGGTCTTGGCTCCAACTTGAAACTGGGGAGTGAGGGAGAGTGAGGATTCCAGCACGACTTGAAGGTTGTGGGCCTGAGGGATTGGGAGGATGGGAGTGCCCTTGACAGTGATAGGGAAGGCAAGGAGCAGGGAGGGCTTTGGGGAAAAGATGATGAGTTCCAGCCTGGATGTGTTGAGTGAGTCTCAGATGTCTACTCTGTCGTCTCCTTTGCTCTCCCTTCATGCCTTTCTTTTGGCTATTTCTAGCTGTGAGTACTTACTCCCTATCAGGAGAATATGAGCTCTTTAAGGGTAGGGACCCTTTTTCCTTTGGCTTTTGGATCCCCAGTGCCTAGCATGGTGCCCTCATGTAGCTAGTGCTTTATGGATTGAATTGCTGAGGTTCAGGCATCTGACCCTGCAGGGCCACCCTGGAAGGAGCAGAAGAGGCCGTCCAGGTGGGGCTGACGTTGGAGGCCAGAGCAAAGCAACCAGAGTCTCCAGGTTGCAGATTCTAGCAGGTAGCCAGGGAACCTGTGTATGAGCCAGGCAAGGCTGAATACACGAAGACTTGGCAGTGTCCAGAAAGTCATTTCTTGTTCATTACCACCAGGGAGTGCCAGGCCTGGATGATGGCCTAGCAAGCAGGCTGGAGCCATGTGACAGGAGAGCAGTTAGGCTGTGCTCACTGCCCCAGAGGGGCTTCTGTCATCACATGAAGTGAGGTCACTTAGCATGAATAATGCACCATGGCTATACACGAGGGGGAAATCCAGCCACATCCAGCTGCTTCATATTAAAACAAATTTGCAGTGTCTGGCTCACTTTCCCTTCTAGGACACTGTCCTTACAGAGACTCTCTAGCCCCTGGTTTGAGCAAGCTTCCTACCTACTTGCTAGACCTCCTCAGGCCCACGTAGTCCTTAGCTGAATTATAGCAAGCTGAAAACCCGTCCCTCTCAGCCCCCAACAGCTTGGAGGAAAAGATCACTGACTAATTAGGCCCAGTTTTGCCCCTGTGCAGCATGTCCCTTCACTGGGCCTCAGTTTCCTTATTCATAAAATGACCAGGTTGGATGACATGATCTTGGAGGTGTCTTTCCACTCGGCAGTCTTTGAGCTGGTGATTCTAACTGGTTCTCTTCTCAACGGGCATTTTTCTTCATGCAAGTTGTGCCCCCATTAGACTATAAGTTCTTTGAGAGCAGGGATTATCTTTTTCCTTTCTTTGTATCCCCAATATTTGGTACAGCATCTGGTATACAGTAAGTGCTAATAAATGCTTTGACTGAACATGTAGGTCATTCAGAAGAAAATAAATAAAAAATAAAAGTACTTTTGAAGACATCATTCCCCTCCTCATAAATCTTTGGTTGGTACCTACTGTCCCTAAGATAAAAGACCCAAGCCTCATCCTTCCTGGCCCTGAAAGCCCTCCACGGTTTGATTCCCCCCAACCTTTCCAGTTGTTTCATACTACTTCCCTTCTCTCTTCACTCACTTAGACCCACCTACTCTCTGTTTCCTGTAAACAACATCTCCTACCTCCAGGCCTTTGTTCAGGCAGCAAGGCCTGGAAGGCACTCCTTCCTCTCCTCTAGGTCATATAATTCCTAGCCTCCTTCAGGTGTCACCTCCTGTAAATTTCCCCATTGTTAAGGCTCTCCACTAGTGGAAGTGATTTAGTATTATTTTGTATTTATTTTCCTTTGCTTATCATTGTACATGTTGTATTTCCACCCCATCCCCACACCCCCAAGCCTGTCTGGAATTTGAGGGCTTTGTTTCCCTAGCGCCTAGCAGACTGAGGGCACTTCAGCTTTCTGGATCTCAGTTTCCTCATTTTTAATATGGGAATCATGAGACTTAAACTCTCTTCTTCACAGAGTTATATTGAGGAAGATTTCTGACCTTTAAAGTGAGCTCTCTCTCTCTCTCTCTCTCTCTCTCTCTCTCTCTCTCTCTCTGGGCATAAGCAATAGATTGCAAATAAGGACTGATTGAAAAAGTAGATGGGCTGGTCATGTGACGAGAGTCATGATGAACTGATTATAACCCATGGATGACTCCTATGCTTTGTGGGAGCCTCAGGATGTTGGAGGAAGGACCTTCATCATGCTGGGTGTCCTTATAGTGCAATTCTGGATGGCCACAGATAAGAATAGCACAGGGTAGACAGGCCTGGGTGGCTTGGGATCTGCATCCCTGGGGAAAGTGTCTCCATCTGTCCATGAGCCCCAGGATCCATTGGTGGGTTGGGATATGAGTCTCAAGGCTTGGTGTCCTTAGCCTGAGCTACTGCCTGGGTTGGGGGTGGGGTGGCTGGCGTAGCAGGCCCTCAATGGCCCATAGCCATCAGAGAACTTGTTTAGGGCTGTGCCTTCATGCTAAACATCTGGATAGAAATGGAATGAAGACCTGTCTGTGTTTCCATTTGGAAGTCAGTGGGCAGATATTTGACTAAAGCTCATGTAAGCAACTAGAGAATCCTTATATGGTGTTTAAGGAATCAAAGCATGTTGTCTTTGAGGTCACCAGTGAAACAAACGTTCATGAAAAGCCTACGGGTGTGCCAGGCCCCTTGCTAGATACTGGTGATACAAAGACAAGAATAGCCCCTGTACTCAAAGTACTTACCATTCTTCTGTGAGGAGGGGGATACAGTGTGTTCTGTGCACATAAGTAAATACAAAATAAGCTCAGGGAGGAAGGAGAGAGTAGGAACAATGAGAAGGGGCAGGAAATATTTCCTATTGGAGGTGACATCCTGAGTTGTGCTTTGAGCAAGCAGGGGACTGACTACCAGGTGGAGGTGAGGAGGGAGGACATTCCTGACATGGGAAAAGGCATGAAGGCAGGAGGTGGGATGTTGTGTATGGGGACAAATTTGTAGACCAGCTTGGTTGACCTGGACAAGAGGAATCGTGTGCAGTAGACGAGCCAACAACCCAAGCAAGTTAGAAAGATGACACAAAAGCATAACCCGACCAAAGGTGCTGTTCATGGCACTATTTGCCATAATCCTGAGGCTTTTTGTAAGGGATAGACATTTTCATTCTTATAAGGAGAATATCTGGGAGCCAGAGAGTGTCAGAGCTGTTAAGGGCCCTGGAAACCCTGAAATCTACCCCCTCATTCTTTGGAGGAGGACACTGAGGCCCAGTGAGAGGAAACCTTCAAAGTGGTTTCCCTGTTGTTTCCAGTCTCTTCTCTCCCAAATTTAGTCTCCATGCATCACCAAAATAATCTTAAAACCCAAGTTTTACCTGGGACCACTATCCTGCTCAAGAAGTGTCAATGGCTCCCTATTGGCTTTAAGATAGATTATGCACTCCTCAGCTTGACGTTGAACACCCTTCCCAATCTAGTGCTAGCCTATCTTTCCAAATTGACTTCCTGTTATTCCACCTCACTACTCTGTGTTCCAGTCGAGCCGACTTACTTGTTCCCTGACCTTGGCATGCTCTCCCATTGCTCCCTGCCTTTATGAGGGCTCTTTGCCATGCCTGGAGTGTTCTCCTTCCTCACCTACTTAGAATGCCTGGCCTCTTTCCCAGCACAGCCCTGGAGCTTAGCCTCCCTCTTTGTGTTTTCCCTTGAACTCTCTTTCTTCTTACTTGGCATATGTTTTGTATTTCCTTACCAGGGTTCATGTGACAGTTCTTCCCTGTAAGCCTTCCACCCGCTTTCCAGGATGGGTATCCTCTTTGTCTTTGCGTACCCTCCTCCCAGCACAGAGCCCGGCACACAGTGGCCACTCCTGAAATGCTTGTTGAATTTAATTAAGTTGGATGGGCTTGGCTAGGGCCCCTCTCCTGGCTAGTGGCAGGCCTTAGATTGCCCTCCCTGTGCTCTCCCCACTGTACCATCCTGCTCCTTTGACTGTGCTCTGTTGTGGCGGTTTGCTCTGCTCCTTTGTTCTCAGGGCTCCATTTCGTTTCAGCCTGGTAGACTCCCAGCCTTCATGGGCTGCCAGCTGCCAGTCCATTAGGTAGCGTTTTGCCCCTCCTTTCAATTTACTCTGCCTTTGTCCTTGCCCATCTTCTGAACCTCACTGCCTATTTCAATCACAGAATCTCTTTCTGTTTGTTCCGCCTTTGAAAGAGAAAAATCTTTTTTCCCCCATCTCCAGGTACCTGGGCCTTCCTCTGGATCTTTATTCACATCTGATCTCCCTTCTTCTTTCTGTGGTTACATGTTGTGTTTACTCTTCAAAAGGATCGAATCATTCTTCCTCTCATCATCAACAGGAATTACATTTGTCTGAGTTTTTTTTTAAAATGCCTCCAAATACCCATGATAGAAACCAATTTTCTGTAAAATGTACTTCATCATGAGTTCAGTTCAATTAAACAAATATTTATGTAATGCCCACTATGAGTGCTAGCCACTGGGCATCCCAGGAGGAAATAAAAGAGGCCCTGACCTCAAGGAGCTTACATTCTCCCTTAGGCTGGGGCCAGAATGATGGAGACAAATCAACATGGACAGGTTTTTACAAGTCACTAAGAGTACATTGCATACAGAGCAGTTAAAAGGAGGAGACAGGACTGATAACTTGGTCAGGGGAGGGAAGTAGCAGGAAAGCCTTCACGTGGAAGGTGTCACCAGAACCATACTTGGGTAAGAGGCTTCACAATTCCTCCGTGAAAGGGCCAAAGGTGCCCAAGCAGCTGTTTGGAAACCTTAGAGGCCTCCCTCCCCCAGCACCACCTCTGATGTTAAGGTGACAACATCATCTCAACTCTGGGAGCCACCGGTGGCATATTATACCACCGAGTCATTTCATTCCAGCCAATCGTTAATCAGTGATATTTGCCCAGGATGTCCTTGTCAATTTTGTTCTTCCATTTCCAAATACCCGTGCCATTTACACAACTTGTCTCTCATTCATGGCTAGACTATCGAATGGGGTGGCTGTGGACATTTGGATTGGCATAAGGCAAACAGAAGGCTCTGCCTAGCCGAACGGGCAGCAGGCAGAATCCCGAACGCTCAGGAGCCAAAGATTCAAATGGCCTGAAAGCCTCCATTTATCGGGGAGGAGAATGAAGGGCCTAAAGGGTTAAGTTTAAGTGCCTCATAATGTACACATTGCAAATCTGCTTATAATAAGTCGCTATTGGCAATGTGCTTCTGCTGGGGGGGTCTGACAAGGGGAGGGAGGGAATCATGGAAGAGGATTGCATTATATAGAAAATGACTTACAAAGAAGGCAACTGAAAAATAGTCCAAACAAAGGAACAACCCTGCTGCCAGGCTGACCTAGTTTTACTTGAATGCTATTTGTCGCAAAGCGGTAGAACAGTGGACTGTTCTCGGCGCCCAAGGAAGAGCAGGACCCCTCAAGTGAACATTAACTTGCTGGCTTTTTAGGTGTGGAATTGATGAACCCTAATTATTTGCCACACTAAAGGAAGAAGAGAAAGGCAGAAATTACCCAGGGTAATTCAGGCCCCAAACCTCTTTGCCATGAACTCTTCAGGTAATTGGGAGAGAGTGGGGTTTTTGCTGGCACTGTCACTAATTGCCTCATTTCTCCCTTTCACTATGTGCATGTGGACACGGCCCCCATCCATTAGCTCTCCTAAGACAAGAACTGGCCAACTCCAAAGTGGATTTCGAGAAATGGCAGGCAGGCTGCTGTGTTCTCTTCCTGCTAATTCTGGGGAGAGAGGAGCGATGTGGTCTAGTGAATATTGTGCTCACTCTGGAACTCAGAAGATATCCCCTCTGATACTCACTTGTTGTATGACCCTGGTGGGCAAATCGCTTCCCTGCCCCTGCCTTGGGGAACTCCCTAAGACCTACCTACTTAGTTGTAGACTGTGTTCTGTGCTAGTAGAAAGACCAATCACTATTTAACTCTGGGGAGTCACACTTGTTTCTTGTTTTGCATAAATGTGACACCTGAATTTGCATAAGTATGTATATTCCCTTAAAGTGCCAATATGTAAACAGTAATCCTTTGTGCTACCTGCTCTAATTATATTGAAGCTCAGTATTCAGGTCTGACAGAAATGAGGAGCAGTATGGCTCCATTCAGTTCAATTCAGCAAGCTTTGATTGAGTTCCTACTCTGTGCCTAGCACTATGCTGCATGCTAGTGATGCAGTAGAAGAAACCAAAAAATCCTGGTCTGTCAGGATTGCATTCTCTAGGATGGGTCATGAAACCAAGTGCAGTCCTGAGGGCAAGATGCAGTAAAGATCAACATGGAGGCTGTTCTGGAAAATGGGGGCTGTCTTCAGAATTAAGGGAGAAGGAGGAAACCAAATAGAGAGAGTCCCAAAGCCCGAAATTGCCTGGCTTCGAGGGATGAGGCCATCAATTTATAGCTGGAAGGGATTGCAGTGGTCCAGTGGACGCAGCCCCTCATTTTACAGATGATGAGGCTGCGGCCAAAGGGATTGGTGGCTTTAGCCTCGTTCACTCCGGGAGTAAGTAGCAGCCCTTCATCTGCGCCTGGACTCCAGAGCCAGCCATCTTTCTTCTGCCTTGCCCTGCCTCTATTGGGAAGGTTGAAAAGGGGGCAAACCTGACTGCTTGGGTCCCGTTTATAGTCAATAATAAGCTATCTGGCTGGGAGTGGGGCCCATCCTTTATCTGACCCCATACAATAGAACACACCCTTTGAAAGTGAGGTGCTCAAGGAACCCAGGGCAACAAACAGCCACCCCCTGGTTTACCCATCCCCGCTTAATCTGTTCTTCGCTGTACCGTATCCTTTCATTTCTCTGCAGATTTCAGGTCTCTCTTACTTAGCTTTTGCAGACTGGAGCTGTCAGATTACTGAAAATGAAAACCTCTTTTGATACTTAGGCTGCAAGAAGTGAGATGCTGAATGGAAGTGATAGTTGCAAAATGGTATTTCTTAAATTCATCTCTGTGATCTTAGAATCTCATGTTCTACTTTGCACATAGTAGGTTTCAGGAAATGTGAGCTGAATTGCACAGAAACATGAGACAAACAGAGACAAATAGACCAAGACCAACCCTTGGTTGTGAAAAATTGTGAAACACGTCGAGCTAGACTTTGGACCCAAGAGTGAAATGTCTTGCCAAAGACCCAGGACTCCTGACTCCCAATTCCTTCTCTATGTGATTCAGAAAGAAGGCAAAGCATCTGAAGCTCTGGTTGTTCAGTGTAGATGATTCCCAGCCGGCCTGTGAATGGATCTATTGTATCTGGCTTTCAGTCATCAGTCAGCTGCCCAGGGACTCAATGCAAAGGTTCTCCTAATGCATGAGAATTCTCGAGATGAAATACAAAATGAACCCCCAAAAGAAGCCAAAGGTTTGACTCTAGTGTGATGGTTAAGACCTAGGGCAGGGAGTGAAGGGCTAACGATGGGAATTGGTGTGGGTCTGACGGTTCAAAGCGCCCCTGAAGTGAATTCAGCAGTTTGAGAAGCTGAGGTCCAGATGTTGGAGGGATAAAGACGGTGGATAAAGACTGCTCCTCATTAGCTTTGTCACTTGGCACAAATCACATCATTTCTCTGAACCTCAGTTTTCTCAGCTATAAAATGGGACTGATAATGATGGTGGTACCTAGCCCAAAGGCTAGCTGTAAAGCCGAGATGAGATATTGCTCAGAACACACTTTGCAAAACTTGAAGCACTTGATAATTTTTATTATTGAAAAGAAATGGACCCTGAGGTAGCTCAGTATCCCCTCCTTTCCCTCCCCCTCAAAAAAAAGAAGAAAACAAGACATACAAGGAGGGCTGGTCATTTCAGTGCTTTTAGTGAGACCCTGTTCCCAAAGCTCAGATCATCTGTGAGCCTCAGGAATCTTGGACCTTTTGATATTTGGAAATAGGACATCTTGTCACCCTCTGCACAAACACTCATATGCATGCACATACATTTCTCCTTGCAGATAGCAGTTTGTCAAGCTCACAGAATTAAAGCATATATTGATTATTTGGGGGAAATCTGAGCTCTAAAACAAATATTATCATTTGCCAGATAACTTCCTTCTTAAAAAAAAAAAACTTTCCTGACACTTATTAGCTGTGTGACTCTGGGCAAATCACTTCACCCTGTTTGCCTCAGTTTCCTCATCTGTAAAATGAGTTGGAGAAGGAAATGGCAAACCACTCCAAGATCTTGGCCAATAAAACTCCAAATGGGGTCATCAAGAGTCTGAAATGACTCAACCACAAAGTCCAATAGCTATATGGAGATTCGTGACATTGGCCTTAGTAATCCGTGGTCCTAACCAGCAATGCCCCATGCTTGTCACTGAGAATCATAGAATTGCAGAATGTTAAAGCTAGAGTTTAACCTAGAGGACATCTAGATGAAGCTCCTCGAATTATAGAGGGAACAGCTGAGCTCCAGAATAGAGGAAGGGACTTGGCCAAGATCACAAAGCCTGCAATGATCAATGTCCACAACATTCCATTTTTATAACCTGCCATGCTACACGTACCCCACCCCACGCATCTGAACACACACCCCTGGCACACATGCGTGTCCAAGCACAGGCACAGACGCACATGTATACACACTTGCACACACAATGCAGACCCCCTCATACACGTGTGCAATGCACACATGCACACACACACACACATGCACTCTTCTCTGGTTGGAGGAGTGATCTGTGTTTCATTTTCTCTTCTCCTAGACCACTGCTGGTTTTTCAGGTATTCAGTGTCTGGCTTCCTTTTAGTGAGCTTTGCATTCAGTTATATCATTCTTCTGGTCTTGCTTATTGTTCTACATCAGTTCATCTAGTTCTTCCTCTATTTCTCTGAATTCCTTATATTCATCATTCATAGTAGCCCATTACATTTATGTCTCACCTTTTTCCAGTCTTTCTCCAGTCGATGGGCAGCCATTTTATGCTTCCTTGCTCCCACATAAAGTGCCTGCGATGAATATTTTGAGGTGTGTGGACTTAAAGTCCTTTGGGGTGTATGTTCAGGGCCCCAGCAGGCTCGTGAGCAGAGAGAGGAATATGATGAAGGCAGCATTTTAGGGAGATTCTTCTGGCAGCCTTGGAGCAGAGAGAGAACAGAGAGTGGGGCACGGGAGTGGGTTCCGAGGCTAGCCCAGTAACCCAGGGATGAGCCGCCAAAGGTCTAGGGCAGTAGAAATGGGGAAGGAGGGAGGGCCGAAGCTGAGTGACATAGTTAAGATCTTCAAAACATAAAGTATCAGGATTATATTTGCTGTGTTAGACAATTCTGCTGCATAAAGTTCTTTCCCTTTTGTGTCTTAAACCCTGTAAGGAAGGAGAGGAAGAAGTCAGTGGGAGTAAATGACAAATACAGTCAAGCAAACTCTCCCCTCATAGTGGCCCCAGGAGCTCACACATGAGTTATTGGAACTTTGCCTCTGGGGATGAGAGTCCCAGCATCCTTGGTTAGTAACTGCAGAGGACATTGGTGTATACAGAGTTATGAGTCCGTGCTGGACAGCTTTGTCTCCAAGTCAGTGGTTTAAAATTCAGGCTGGGGATGTGAGAAGAAGTAGGGGGCAGGGGAGACTGGAAATAAAAGCTTTATGCCCAGATCATGATACTTTCCACTTTGGCTGTCTGCTAGACAAATCATCTGGAAGATCAGTGAATTTTGTCCTGGCTTCCCAGAGGATCTCTGCTACCCTGATGTCATCTTGCTCTGAAATTATCTGTCACTGCCATGGAAACAGTGCGTTTGGCTAAAGAGATTTCCAGGAGTGCAATGGAAAGGTTGGATTGGGAGTCTTGCTCTCACTTACCCAAAGGCCATTGACTGTAGGATTGAAGTGGGAGGCTTGAGGGTGCAGCAGACCTCCTGGGTGTGCAGCACTGTACTGTGCATTGTGGGGGGATTTGCAAAAGTAATCACCCCTGCTCCTAAGGAGGTAGCAACGTAGCTGCAGAGACCAGCAAATTCACAGGACTCAAGGAGGCTTAGAAAGCAACATACAAACGCGTGAGCATGATTAGGCCTAGCTTAAACCAAGGACACAACTGATAACAGGCCATATTTATGTAGTCCTTTAAGGTTTACCAAGCACTTAATATTTCTCATTTTGGTTGTGCCTGCCAACATTCCTGAGAGGTACCTGTTATAGCTATCCCCATTTTACAGATGAGGAATTGAGGATCAGAGAGGCTAGATTTGAATCCTAGCTCTGCCACCTGTGTGGGCTCAGGCAAGTCACTTACCTCTGGGCTTCTTTTCTCTCACCCATAAAACGAGGGGGATGAACTATATACTTTCTTTTTTTAATTTTTAATTTTTATCTGTTAACTTTTTTTGATTTATCAATAATCACTTCCATATGCTTTTGAGTTTAAAATTTTTCTCTCCCTTCCTCCCCACCACCCTCCCCAAGACAGCGCACAATCTGATATAGGCTATACATTTACATTCATATTAAACATATTTTCACATTAGTGATGTTGCAAGTAGAAATTAAAATCAATAGGAGGAACCATCAGAAAGAGGAAACAAAACTCAACAGAAGAGAAAAAAAATAACAATTCAGCTTCCATAGTTCTTTCTTTCAGTGTGGATAGCATTTTCCTTCACAAGGCCTCTGGAGATGTCTTAGATCCTTGTATTGCCAGGAAGGGTTAAGTTTATCAATATTAGTCAATCACACAATTTGGCTGTTATTGTGTACAATGTTCTCTTGGTTCTGCTCACTTCACTCAGAATCAGATCATACAAGTCTTTCCAGGTTTTTCTGAAGTCAGCCTGTTCATCATTTCTTATAGCACAATAGTATTCCATCACATTCATATACCACAACTTGTTCAGCCATTCCCCAATGGATGGGCATCCTCTCAATTTCAAATTCTTTGCCACCACAAGGACAGCTGCTATGAATATTTTTGTACATGTAGGTTCTTTTCCCGTTTGTGTGATATCTTTGGGATGTAGCCCTAGAAGTGGTATTGCTGGGTCAAAGGGTATGCACATTTTTATAGCCCTTTGGGCGTAGTTCCAAATTACTCTCCAAAATGGTTGGATCATTTCACAACTCCACCAATAATGCATTAGTTGAACTCGATACTTTCAAGGTCCCTTTTAACTCAAAATCTCCAACCCTCTGACTTGATTTGGCTAATGTAGCTAGTAAGTGTCTGATACAGGATTCCAACTCAGGGCTTCTGGACCTCAGGTCCAGTGCTCTAGCCAGTATGCCATACTACTTCTTTAAGGGCATGGGAAACAGTAAAGGCAAGATCAGAGTTAAATTGAGTTACTTAGGGAAGGTCTAGGATCATAGATTTAAAGGTGGAAGGGAACTTAAAGGCTGTCTAGTCTAATTTCCCATTTTATAGATGAGGAAGCTGAGACCCAGAGACATGAGGTGATTTGCCAAAGGTTACACTGAGGTATTTGCACGTGTGAGGGGGGCATTTGCACCTGTATCATAGAATCACAGAGTTTCAAGGGACCTCAGGGACCATCCAGACCAATGCAGACCCGAACCAGAATCCTCCTTGAAAGCAAGCGGTCATCAAACCTTAGCTTGAAGGCCTCAATGAAGGGCCACTCATTGTCTCCGAGAATGGCCCATTTCACTTTGGGCCACTCCAAGCTTTGAATCAGGTTGTGAAGGAGGTGATGGGCATGGATCTATGGAGAGGCAGAGGAAGGAGGCTGCAGATGGAGGGGATGGAACATGCCTTACTAAGATGGAGATTTCAAGGAGTCATTTCTTCTATGAAGTTTAGTGCTCTAGTGAAATTCATCCTGTGTAGTTTTTGTCCTTTCTGGATGGCAGACTCAGGTTTCCAATAGTGTACTGGAAAATCTTTCTGTTTGCATCAATGGCTAGCTTCTGAGGCACATCGACCAAGGGCTTTGGAGTTCTTGCTGAATTTATCGACTTCTCTTGAACTTTCTCTTCTCTTCCCAGCTACTATTTTTTCTTTCTATAACCAACGCTCCACAGAGACTCTAACACTGAGCAGTTTTTCCACTCAGAACGTCAAGGTTTTTCAAAGGAAGGGGGTTTCTGTGATTCCCTGGGTAGCCAACAACACCATAACCTTTGAAGTCAGTTGGAGTTGTGTATGGGATTGAAAGAAGAGACCTTTTAGCCCCTGGAATTTTCTGATCTGACTAAGTTTTTGAGTCCCCATCTGGGCAAGCCAGGTAGGAGCCCTTCTTCCCTTATCCTCCCCTCCCTTCAGCCTCTTCCTCTTCTTCCTTGTTCCAGGCTGCCCAGACCCCATCTGGGCTACTTGACTACTCACACAGCTTGGATGAGAGGAGAGTCACCAACTCTATTCCTTCTGGTGAAATGGAGGACCACCAGGTCTTACCATCTGCCCTGGCACTGCCTCCTAAGGTCCTCTGGGATTCACCATCTGCCCTGCCTCTGTATCCTCTAGACCTCTCCAGTACTGCCATTTGTCCTGTTGATGTAAACTAAGGACCCTTGGGCCTTGCCATCTGCCTTGCTTTGCAACCCTTAGGACTTCTGGGACTTTCTAGCTTACCAACTGCTGAATTTTTTTTTGTGTCTTGACTCCCACAATTAGTATATAATTTTGGGAGAACAGAGACTGTTCTGCTTTTTCAATTCAGTAAACATTTATTAAGCACCTACTATGTTCCAGGCACTGTGCTAAGCACTAGGAATACAAAAGAGCTTACAGTCTCATGGGGAGGAGGGGACAATTTGCAACCAAATGTATACAAAGCAAGTTAGAGACAGGATAAATAGGAAATAATGAGCAGAGGGAAGGCAGTGGAACTAAGAGGGTCTAGAGAAGGCTTGCTCTAGAAGATGGGAAGCCAGGGAGGTCAGTAGTCAGAGTGGGGGAGGGAGAGTGTTCCAGGCCTGGGAGACAGCTGGAGAGAATGTCCAGAGCTGAGGGATGGAGTTCCTTGTTTGTGGAACAGTCAGGAAGCCAGTGTCCCTGGGTCAAAGAGGCTGTATTGGGGAGTGAAGTGTAAGGAGACCGGAAAGGTAGGAAGGAGCTAGGTTATGGAGGGCTTTGAATGCCAAACAGAGCATTTTGTACTTGATTCTGGAGGTGATAGGGAGCCTCTGGAGGTTATTGAGTAGGGGAGTGACCTGATCAGACCTGCGTTTTAGGACGATGACTTTGGTGGCTGGAATAGAGAGAGATTTGAGGCAGGTGAGGCAGGCAGAGCCCCAGCAGCTATTGCAATAGTCCAGGTGTGAGGTAATGAGGGCCTGTCCCAGGGTGGGGGCAGTATCAAAGGAGAGAAGATGAGAGATGTTTGAGAGATGTTCCAGAGGTGAGCTAAGCAGGTCTTGGCAACAGCTTGGATATGGGCGAGGGGCAGGGGCAGAGATAGTGAGGAGCCCAGGATGACTCCTAGCTTGGGAGCCTGAGGGACTGGGAGGATGATGTTGTCCTCTATAGTAATAGGGAAGGTAGGAAGGGGGATGTTTAGGGAAAAAGATAATGAGTTCAGTTTTGGACATACTGAGTTTAAGCTGTCTATTGGACATCCAGTTCGAGATGTTTGAAAGGCAGTTGGAGATGTGAGATTGGAGGTCAGTAGAGAGATCAGGGCAGGAAAGGTAGATTTGAGAATCATCAGCATAAAGATGATCATTAAATCCATGGGAGCTGAGGAGATCAGTAAGTGAAGTAGTCTAGAGGGAGAAGAGAAGAGGGCCCAGGACAGAGCCCTGAGGGACACCTATGGTTAGAGGGCGTGAGGTGGAGGAGGATCCAGCAAAGCAGACAGAAGAGTGGTCAGAGAGGGAGGAGGAGAGCCTGGAGAGAGAGGGGGTCCCCTAAACCTAGAAAAAAGAGCAAATCAAGGAGGAGAGTGATCACCTGTGTCAAAGGCTGCAGAGAGGACAAGGAGAATGAGGATTGAGAAAAAGCCATTGGATTCGTCAACTAAGAGATCATTGGTAACTTTGGAGAGAGCAATTTAGTTGAATGATAAGGCTCCAAGTCAGATCACGACGGATTAAGAAGAAAGAGAAAGGAGAGAAAGTGGAGGCCCCTATGGCAGATGGCCTTTTCTAGGTGTTTAGCTAGAGAAGACAAGTGGGACAAGAGTGGGGATGGACAGATCAAGTGAGGCTTTATTTTTCAGGATGGGAGAGACAAGAGTATATTTGTAGGCAGTAGGGAATGAGCCGGTAGACAGGGAGAGATTGAAAATAAGTGAGAGGGGCAGGATGACAGAGTGGGCGATCTGTCGGGATGGAATGGGGTTTACCTTGGTAAGGCTTGCTTTTTCTATTTATATCTCCAATTCTTAGCATAGTGCTCAGCACTTAAATGCTTTTTCTTTTGTTTACTCATTCATTCATTCATTCATCCACGGTGAGAAACCAAAGCCCTTGGACCTTTACCAGCCCTGTTTGTCCTTGTCAAACTCCAGGTCTTGGCGTGCATTGTGGTGCTGCCATGATGACAGAACCAATCAACTCATCCATCTAACCTGGAGGAATGACTCTGGCTTGGGGAAAGCAAGTCCAGAAGACAGCTTCTCCCCAAACCACCGTGTTCTCCATTCCTCCCCCTGAGGCCTGGGGATGTGGCTGGTGACAAAAAGTATCCTCCCTTCCCAGGCCTCCCCTCCCCCTGCCTTTGTGAGTTCTCCTTGCTGTTCTGTGTGTTCCCAACACAGGTATTCCCTCAAGCTCACACCTAAGACAGTTAAACCACACTCTAAAGCAGTATATGGTTAAACGCGGATGTGACTGGCATTACCAATCATAATAATTGATGTTTTGAAGGTGTTTCAGTTATCGGAAGCGCTTTGCTGATGATGCATTTGAGCATCACCATACCCCCTTCTTCTCCCATTTTCCAGAAACAGGAGCTAAGCCTCAGAAAGGTCAGAGAGGACAGATAACTTGTTTCTGGTCACTGAGCTAGAGCCCAAGGTAAGATTTAAATTCTAGTTTCTTGATCACAAGCTCAGCACCCCCATCTCCTAGTCTATGTTGTTTTTCAGTAAATACTGTAAGAAGTCAGAGTGTGGAGTGGTCATTGTGAACTGGACCAGATCAGAGGTTTAGAGCCAGAGCAGACAGGAAACAGGCCCAGTGAGGACAAGTGACTTGTCCAAAGTCACACAGGCAATAAATAATAGAATCTCCTAATTCTCATTGTGCCCATTGACAAGTATGGAAGTACAAAGTGCCCCAGAGTGAAAACATGACCACTATGCTGTGTGAGCTCAAATCTGGAACTTTTGAACCATATTTTGCTGAAGTGATGGTCATGGATTGATGTGGAACAAATCTAGAAAAGCTTCCTAGAGGAAGTAAGGCTCAAACTGAATCCCAAAGAATGAATACAGTTTGAAAAGGTGGGTAGGCTTGGTGAACAGGGCATGACGTGAGCAAAGTCATGGAGGTGAGAATGAGTGGGGTAGACTTGGAGGACATCGAGTACACGGGGCAGGCTGGGCAGAAATGGTGGCAGAGAAGGCCCGAAACACTTGAAAGTTTTCGCTAAGAAGTTGAGACTTGATCTTCTAGGCCAGGGGTGGGGACCCTGAGGCCTCAAGGCCGCATGTGGCCTTCTAGGTCTTTGGGTGTGGCTCTTTGAGTAAGTCCAAGTGTTACAGAACAAATCCTTTTATTAAGGGGGTTTGTTCTGTGAAGTTTGGATTCAGTCAAAGGGCCGCACCTGAGGACCTAGAGGGCCACGTGTGGCTTCAAGGCTGCAGGTTCCCCACCCCTCTTCTAGGTGGTGGGGAGGCTTAGTAGGAATAGTTTCTATTTATATCACGCTTTAAAGTCGGTCAAGTTTGCATTTAAGCCATACGACAATCCTATGAGCAAACTGAGGCCCAGAGAGGTCAAGTGATTTGCACAGGGTCACACACAGCTCTAAGTGTAGGAGGCAGGATTTGAACCCAAGTCCATCTCCATGACTCCAAGGCCAGTGTTCTGGCTGTGCTACGTTACTGCCTCTTTGCCTTTTTGCCCTCAGATATCGGGTTAATTGTACCAGGCTGTGCATATCTTCTATCGTAGAACACTAAACAGAGGGAGTTGGTATCTCTGCATATATGTGTATGTGTATGTGTATGTACATCCAGGGGACGGTATAAGATGAGAACAGCTTGAAGTGGCATTAATATTCATAGCCTGCCACATTCCCAGCTGTACTTCACCTCTCTCTGAGTCTTAATTGACTTTAAATACTCTGAGCATGAACTGAATGGTTCCAATCCAAAGCAGAAGCCATTGTGCGTTTGGTGTCCAATTCACTGGCAAATATGAACCATCTTTGCAACGTGTCTGGGGAGGGGGAGTCAGTCCCTTCCGATTGTCCTAGCGTGCTGACTGCTGCTAAGGAGCGGGAGACTGAGGGAGAAAACAGCCACAGACGATTCCATCCTTAGTGCATCTGACACGTCCCTTTCTCGATGAGGGAGTAAGCTGAGTTCCAGACCAAAGTGAGGATGATGCTCTTCTTCTGAGTATACCTTGAGAGATGCTTGTCAACAAAGAGGGGGAGGCTGTGTCCACACAAAAGCCCTTTTTCCAGTTTTATCATCCGGCTGTTTTCTGGAGAGTCCCAAAGTCTGGGTGCCACCTAAATCAGGTACTTGACAAAAGGAGTATAGTGGGGATAGCTCTGGATTTGGACTCTGAGAACTTGGGTTCTAATTCTAAGGGTGCCCCTAATTACCTGGGTGACCTTGGACAAGTCTCCTCCCCTCTCTGGCCTTCGGTTTCCTCCTTTGTCAGGTGATAGGATTGGACTAGATGACCTGCCAGGTTGTTTCCAACTCAAAATCTGGACAGTTGGACAGCCCTGACACTCCATTACCCTGTTTCCTAAACACCCTTCCAGGGAGCCCAGGTTTATGTTCTTCAGAAATATAACAAAAACCTTTACCCAGCTTTGAATCCTACCTCCAATGCTTGTTAGCCAGGGGATCATGGAAAAGCATGTCACCTCACCTCTCACAACCTCAGTTTACTCATCTGTAAAATGGGGTGATGATACCTTTAGTGTCTCCCTCTCAGGTTTGTTGTAAGTTTCAAACAAAACAGTGAATGTAAAGTCTTCTGTAAACCTTAAAATACCCAATAAATGTTAGCTGCTGTTACTTATATAACCAGTACTCCAAAGGCAAAGGATGATGTAAGCTTCTTGAGGACAGGGTCTGTTTCATTTTTGGTTTTTGTATTCCCAGCGCTTTGAACAGTAAGTGCTTCAGAAATGCTTGTTAAATTCAACTGAACGGAAGGTCCTGGGATCATAGAACCTTCGAGGCCCTCTAGTCAAACCCTCTTATTTTATAGATGGGGAAACTGAGGCCCAGGTCACTGAAGGATGAGCTGGAGATCATACAAGTGCACTCAGATCTTCTGACTCTGGAGCCACATTTTTTCCCATTGGTGGATCTAAGCTGGCTGCAGGCCACTACCAATTCTAAATTGTATGAAAGAAGTCAGATAAAAGATGGCCCTTGGGACACATATGATCAGATAAAGCTGAGAGCTGCCCAGTATCAAGAGCAATACCTACCTGCCATAGTGCTGTCTTGGGAGATTTGAAATATTCAAGACCCTAGACTTCAGCTCACTGGGGAGATCTTCTTTGGAGGCCTCATTGAAATACGGGGACAAAAATTCCATGGGATAAGGCCTGGTTGGCTTGCAGTCTTCCCCAGTAGAGGGAGTACCCACACTGGTGAGCTCACCCAGTCACCCAAGTATTGAGCTCGGGGCCACACAGCACTTTGTGGGTGTCATGGTAGATTGTGGAAGGGAAACAAGGACCCAAAAATCGTAGCCACCCTCTGGGGTCACAGCCAGAGCCAGAGCCAACAGATAAGAGTGTCTTGTTGGTAGCCAATGTCACTGGATCAGAGAGTGTGTGTCAGGGAGTGAGGTATGAAAAGACTGGAAAAGTAGGTGGGGGCTAGGTTATGAAAGACTTTGAATGAATTTTGTATTTGATCCAGGAGGCAATTGGGAGTCGCTGGAGTTTATTGATTGGAGGGGGTAACATGATTGGACCTGTGTTTTAAGATAATCACATTGGTGACTGCATGGAGGATGGACTGGAATGGGGAGAGATCTGAGGCAGGTAGCCTCCCCCCCCAGCAGGCTATTGTAATAGTCTGGGTGGGAGGTGATGAGGCCTGCACTAGGAGTGGCAGTGTCAGAGGAGAGAAGGGGGTGTATTTAGTAGATGTTGTAGAGGTGAAATCAATAAGCTTTGGTAACAGATTGGATGGGGGTGTGGTGGCGGTGTGAGAGATACTGAGGAGTCCAGAATGATGTCTTAATTGTGAGCTTGAGGGACTGGGAGGAAGGTGGTGCTCTCGACAGTAATAGAGAAGGTGCAGGAAGGGAAGGCTTGGGAAAGATGAGTTCCACACTCACATTGTGATAGAATAATATAAATATTATTTGAATAATAATATAAATATTATTCTAAGAAGAGATTTATAGTTTTCACCAGGCTGCCAGTAGGGTCCAAAATAAACCAAAAAAAAGGTCAAAAATCCCCTTGCTTTAAAGGCACCTTTTTCTGATAACTGGGAAGGTTTAAGAACTTTTGAACATTATTATTATTATTATTATTATTATTATTATTATTATTATTATTATCATTATTGCTGGGATTCCCCAAATGCAGATCTGTCCTGAGAGCTAGAGCTCATCACAATAATATCTGTGCTGCTATGGATGAGAAGTGGGTCTGAGCCTATCCCTTTCATTCAGCTTTAGAGAAATCTCATCTGTTCCCCAGTCAGCAAACTATTGGCCCATTACGGTCACTGACTGACTGACCAGGAGAGGGGCTTTCTTCTGTTCCTGGCTAAGCTGAGATTTCCCCCCCTGCCCTACTCTGATCTGGGGAGTAGGAAGAGGAGTGGAATGTTCCAAGGATTAACCCCGCACTACCTAGGCATGAAGTGGGGCAGACACGCCAATTTCCTGGTGCCCAAATGCTACCAATAAACTCCCTCTTGCAAGAGAAATGAGGATCAGAGTGATTTCCGGGATCTCTCTCCTTCTCTGAAGTTGGGGAAATTCTCCCATTCCTGCCCCACAGCAAGCTAAGGGGGGGCCTGAGCTGGCCCCTGCTACTTTCTGCCTTGGGAGATCTCTCTGGGGCCCCCTTCCAGGTGTAACACTATAGAAGGAACAAACACCTTTTCATCAGCAGCAAGACCCTTCTCTTCTGACCTAGCAGAGACTTAAGGGTAGAGGTAGGGGGAGGGAAGTTCCTGAATTCTTCTACTCGCAGGCCTCAAGCTGAAGCTGGGGTATCCTCAGCTTTTCTCAGGCAGAGGCACTTCCTATGGCCAGGGTTATCAGCGGCTTGAAGACTGGAAAAATCTGCCACATTCCATCTTCTCACCTTATACAGGCAGGGCCAAGGAGTGAGGGGTATAGGGCACATCGGGCACAATCACATGTATTTACCACCTCTCAATTGTGGAGCCAGCTCTTGGGGCTTGTTGAGGACAAAGACTAGCCTCTCTGGCCTCTGGGAGGCAGGGGGACCAGATCTCCCCCCCCATCTCTCTGATTGACTGAGACCTTTATCTGCTCACTGTATAGATTTGGGCCAGTGGCAGCGGTCATGAATCAAACTGACTGACGTACTGCTACACATTTATTTCAGTAGTCTCGATCCTGCCTGATGATCAGAGCATCCATAGGCAATTGGATAATTGGGGAAGGGCAGCATTAAATAAAACACAAGTGATCAGGGCCCTTTTGTGTGGCCAAAATTTAGTGCATGGGAGGCCAGCCAATTTGCCGAGTTTCTAAGGATCAATAACCCGCTCCAGTTACTTGGTATATTGCAGACAAAACGAAACCTTATTAATTCAAGCCATTCATTGCACCAAAGGAACAAAAATGTCAAAGTTTTTTGAAAGGCAACGTGGATCGAACAGCTTTTCCTTCCCCTTACCAAGAAGCATTTTAGCTATTTTTAATTAGAACCAGCTAAATATAGCCCTTATCTTGATGGAATAGGGATGCAGTTGACATTTTGTTAAACCCTTTTCAAATACAAGCCTTATTAATAAGTTATGTTAATTGCTGGGGAAAAAGAAATTAAATGCTCAGACTTTGAACTGACCTAGTTTGAGTCAAATGGAAGGCTCATCGAATATAACTGGAACAAAAGAGGCACAGGTTTGGTTATTTTCTTTGGCTTTGTAGTAGATTGGAAGTTGACGCGAAACCATCACTGAATCTGTCCCACTGGACATGCTTTTTCTGTGGTGGAGCTAAGCTGGAACTTTCTGATTCCCACACAGGATGCCAAAGCCAGACTCGGGATTATTTTGTCAGCTCCTACAATTAGGGCTGGAAGTCAGCTATGCAAACCCTCTCATTTTCTGGATAAGAAAACAGATGCTGTCCCAAAATGTCAGAGCTGGACTTCCCATCCAGATCCTTAGACTCCAGATGCAATGGTCTTTCCTTAGAAACTTGTTTCTATGTTTCCCTAATATGAAGAGCAAACAATGGCCATGCATCCCCAGAAGGCCTGGCTCTCAGAGGTCATGCAATTCAATCCAATCCATCAAGCATTAAGTCCCTATTTTGCCAGGCCCTGATGTGGTGAAGGGGCTACAGAGAGGAAGAGGGAAAGTGCTTGCCCTCAGGAGGCCCACATTTTCCTGTAATGTGAGAAGCAGGTGGAGGGTTATCTGGGAAGTGAGCAAGTTCTAACAACCAGGGGAACAGGAGAGGCACGCTGCAGGAAGCGACCTATGAGCTGAGCCTTGAAGGAAGCTAACATTTCTTGAAGGCTTAGAGAAGGAGAGAGGGCTAGCCTTGCCCCAACATCTTGATAGTTTGGCAGCTTGTGAATGGAATATCTGTTCTCCAGGGCTTCATGGATGGTGGCAGGTGGGGTCCATGACAAGGAACAGCGATGATTTCTTACACCAGTCTCTGAGATTATTTTATGCAACATTGATCTTCTGTTCCACTTTTCATGCTGTGTTTTATGAGTGGCTTTTGTTCTTTCCTTAGGGGAAAGACTTTTGGTAGGTATTTTAGCTTTCATTCCTAGTTCGGATTTCTGTGGGAGAAGCTAGACATGTATACAGTGGACACTGAGGTATTTGGTATGTTAAAAAAGGACTTCGCCCTCCACATGACATCCAGCGTGGAGAATTAGAGTACTGGATCAGGAGTCAGGAGATACCTGGATTCGAATCTCATTTCTGACACATTAGCTGTGTGACTATGGACGAGTCACCAAACTTTTCTGAACTGAACCCTCAGTTTCTTTATCTGTATAATGGGAATGATAACAGTGGTAGTGTTTACCTCCCAGGGTTTTTGTGAGGCTCCAATGAGACGATGAGTTGAGTGTATGATTGTTGTTCTTTGTTCTCGAAGAGAACCAAAATGACATCACTATGTCAAGTGTATAAATGTTGGTCATCGCATAGGATGCATGAGCAATGTACTTAACACTGACCCATGGTCATAGTAAGTGTATACCCTGGTATTCTGGTTCTACGTTTTTCCCTTTGTATTTTTTTTTTCAGAAAAGTCTTTCCAGATTGTTTTTTATCTCTCATACTTACTGGCCTTAATTGTTTTGTAGTATTATATTACAATGGGATTTATTTATGATGGAATACCACAATTTATTTTACTGTTCCCCTACCATTGAACATTTAAGTTACTTTCCAGTTTTTAAGATTACAGATTGTGACACCATGAAAAGCTTGACCCAAATAACTTTCTTTGTTTGTTTCTGATAATACTTTTAGGATATATTCCTAAGAATGGAATGATGAGATCAAAGGGTATGATTGTTTCTGTAACTTTGCTTCATAATGCTAGTGTGTTTTCCAAGAAAAAAAAAATTCTCCCAGCAATGAATGAGAAAAAGCTTTTTTACACTTTTTATGAACCACAGAATTTGAGATCTGGAAGGGAGTCTGTTTAGTGGAGCCAGATCAACTCTTGTATTGAATGATTAACCCAATGACCAGGGCAGTGGCAGTGGGAGTGAGGGAAGAGGGACATTGGCGGCAGAAGAGGAGTTGGAGTCCAAATTTGAAATCCAACAGTTGACCCAGCTTGGATACTAGAGTCTCTCCAGAGTGCCCTCTTCAGCCATCTTCAGCTTCACAGGGCCTGCCTCTCCTCCCCTCTGACAGCCTGGAACAATTCCTCCAATGAGCGAACTCCTGTGGACAATTGGAATGCACCTCAACTCATTCCTCAATGATTAATGTGCTTCCACCTCATTATACCCACCCCATGCCGTGATTCTGAGTCTCTGGTTGCCATTATTCAAATGCTACTCTTGGCCATACACTGACCACTTCCTTATTCCCATCCCCCTCAACCGAAAGTCCTCAACTTTCCCACTCTAAAGCTACCCAACCCTTCCACTGTGCTCTCTGGAATGCCTGGTCCATAAATAACAAACAGGATTTTATTTAAAACCTTTTCCTTTCTTGTTCCCTCCACCATCTTTTCAAATAATATCTTTGTGCATTCACTGAGACATAGTTTCCTCCTGATGAAACAGCTTAACCAGCCACATTTTCCATTGCTGGTTGCACTGTCATTTGTACTCATCTGTGATCCAATTCACTGGTCATGGCAGAGGAATTGGATTCCTCCTTGCTCCCCATTGCTACTTCTAGGCTCTCCCTTTCCCACCATCGCTCCCTTTTCTTCCCTGTTCCTCAATTCCAATACTCAGATGCCTTGTGCTACTCTCTCCTCCTTCACTTCATGAAGAGGTAGCCATTCTCCTTGTCAAGACATGCACAAGTGATGTAATGGAATATAATTGTGGTATAAGAAATGATGAGCAGGTGGACTTCAAAAAAACCTGGAAAGACTTGCATGTACTGATGCTGAGTGAAGGGAGCGGAACCAGGAGAACATTGTACACAGTAACAGCCACCCTGTGCGATGACCAACTTTGATAGACTTAGCCCTTCTCAGCAATGCAAGGATCTAAGACACCTCCAAAGGTCTCACGATGGAAAATGCTCTCCACATCCAGAGAAAGAACTATGGAGTTGGAATGCAGATGGAAGCATACTACTTGCCATTTTTTTCTTCTGTTTTGTTTTGTTTCTTCTTTCTCGTGGTTCCTCCTGTTGGTTCTAATTCTTCCTTACAACATGACTAATGTGAAAATATGTTTAATAGGAATGTATGTATAGAGCCTATATCAGATTGCACACAGTCTTGGGGAGGGGAGGAAGGGAGGGGGAGAAAAATTTTAAACTCAAAAGCTTATGGAAGTAATTGTTGATAAATCAAAATAAATTTATAAAAAAAAGACATGCACAATTGATTCCATCCTATCCAGTCTTCCCCAGCAGCTTGCCTCCTCTGGAATCTCTACACTCTCGCAAATCTTCAATTGCTCCATAGCTGCTGGCTGCTTCCCTACCGCCTAGCAACATGCCTCTGTCTCTCGCATCCTCAAAATACCCACTAGCTAGTTAGTCAGTCCGTTAATAAATACTTATTAAATGTCTGATATGGGCCAGGCACTGTGCTAAGCTCTGGGGAGTCAAAGAAAGATAAGAGACAGTCCCTGCTCTCAGAGAGGTCACAGCCTAATTCGGGAGACAATATACAAACAACATATATATGTATATATCTATATAGATATACATACACACACACACACATATATATATATACACAAACACATGTATATATATATATACACACATATGTGTGTGTATATAAATAATTAACATGTGTGTATATATGTGGAGATAATCAACAAAGGGAAGGCATTAGAATGAATGGAGATTGGGAAAGGCTTTAGCAGGGATTTGAAGGAAATTAGGGAAGCCAGGAGGCAGATATAAGGAGAGGGAGTAGTCCAGGCATGGGGACAGCTAGCAGAAATGCCCAGAGTAGGGAAATGTAGTGCTCTGTTCAAGGAATAGCAAGGAGGCCAGTGTCACTGACTAAAGAATACATAAGGGGTATATATAAGAAAACTGGAAGGGTGACGTGGGGGAAAGACAAGTTTTGAAGGACTTTGAATGCCAAACAGAGGAGCATGTATTTGATGCTGGAGCTGTTAGTGAGCCAGTAGAGTTAATCAAGTTGGGTGAATGACATGATCGGGCCTGAACTTTAGGAAGGTAACTTGGATGGTGGCCTGCAGACCAATGAGCAGGCTATTGCAGGAGTCCAGGAGTGAGGTGATGAGGACTTGCCTTAGAGTGGTGACGTTGTCAGAGGAGAGCAAGGGACATGTATGAGAGACATTCAGAAGGTAAATCTGACAGGCCTTGCCACTAGATTGGATATGGGAGGTGAGAGAGAAAGTGAGCATTCAAGACTATCAGCTCGGTTGTGAGCCTGGGGCCCTCAACAGCAATCAGGCAGTTAGGAAGACAGGAGGATTGTGGTGGAGAGGGCGGGGGTGAGGGGAAGATAGTGAGTTCAATTTTAGACATGTTCAGTTAAAAGGTCTATAGGATATCTAGTTTGAGATGTTTAGCAGGCAGTTCGAGATGTGAGCCTAGAGATCAGCAGAGAGGTTAAGGGCTTGGCTTGACAGATTTGAAAAGCATCACCGTAGAAATGATCATTGAATCTACGCGAACTGATCTCTCTTCCCTTTTGTGGTCAAACTTCTTAAGAAGGCTGTCTACATTAAGTCATTCCACTTCCTTTCCTCTTACTCTTTTAACTCTACAGTCTGGCTTCCAGCCGCATCATTCAACAGAAGCTTCTCTCTTCAAGTTACCAATGACGTCTTACTTACCAAATCTAATGGCCTTTTCTCAATCCTCATCCTTCTTGACCTTTTCAAAGCCTTTAACACTGAGAATTGCCACTGCCTTCTCCTTGACACTCTCTTTTCTCTTGGTTTTGTGGCACTGCTCTTTCCTGTTTCTCCTTCTGCCTGTCTGACCCTTCAGTGTCCTTTGCTAGATTTTCATCCAGCTGCTACCATCTGACTGTAGGGGTCCCCCAGGGTTCTGTCCTGGGTCCTCTTTTAGTCTTCCTCTATGCTATTTCACTGAATGATCTCATCAACTCTGAGGGTTTCATTTAACAACTTTCTGTGGATGATTTACTGATCTATTTGTCCAGTCCTAAGTTCTTTGCTGACCTCTAGACTCACATCTCAAACCAGATGTCCCACAGATATCTTAAATTCAGCATGTCCAAAACTGAACTCATTATCTCCCCCCCTTCCCTCCTTCCTAATTTCCCTATTATTGTCTAGGGTACCATCAACCTCTCAGTCTCTCAGGTTCACATCCTTGGTGTCACCTCAGTTTTCACTCTCTCTCACTCCCTATTGTCAATCAGTGGTCAAATCCTGGCATTTCTACATTTTTAACATCTCTTGAATACACCCCCTTCTCTGCCCTGACACCGCCACTGCCTTGGTACAGGCCCTCATCACCTCAACCCTGGATTATCGAGGTGGGCTACTGCTTGGTCTCCCTTGCTGCTCCAATCTATCTTCCACTCAGCTATCAGACTGATCTTCCTAAAAAGTAGGTCTGACCATATCACCCCCTTCCACTATTTTAACAAACTCCAGAAGCTCCTTGTTACCTCTAGGATCAAATCTAAAACGCTCTGTTTGGTATCCAAAGCTTTTTGTAACCTGCCCCTCTTCTCACTTTCTAGTTTTCTTACACTTTACTCCCCTCCTTTACTCTGCCATCCAGTGACACAGACAAGACCCTCCAGCTCTTAGCTCCCAAGCATTTGCACTGACTATGTTGGAACTTCCCATGCTGGAACTCTTTCTTTTCTCTACTAGATGGTGCAATGGATAGAACACTGAGCCTGGAGTCAAGAAAGACTTGAATTCATGTACAGCATTAGATATTCATTAGCTGTATGACTCTGGGCAAGTCATTTAAATTCTGCCTGCCTCACTTTTCACATCTGTAAAAGGGGGATAATAATAACATCTACCTCCTAGGGTTGTTTCTGAGGATAAAATCAGATAAGTTTAAAGAGTTTTGCAAACCTTAAAGCATTATATAGATGCTATTATTATTATTAATAGTATCATTTCTGACTCCTAGTTTCACTGACTTCCTTCAAATGTCAGCTAAAGTGTTACCTTGTGCAAGAAGCTTTCCCTCGTCCTTTATCTTAGAGCCTTCCCTCTGAAGCTGCCCTCAGCTTATCCTATACATATTTTGCCCAGCTGTTTGAACATTGTCTCCCCTATTAGAACGTACGCTTCTGTATCTCTGGTGCTTATTACAGTTCCTGGCACCCAGTAGGTGCATGTTGACTTCCTGATTGACCACAGTCCAAGGGTCTGAGAAAAAGAAATCATGTTCAGAGTCAAGACTGAAGTCAGGCAGGTCAATACGGGACCAACCTCTGATGTCCTGGCACTAAGTCTCTAAGTCTTCCTATTATTTGAGTAGCATTACAAAAAGCTGAATCCTTTTCTCAGGCAGTAGCTTCTTCATCAGCTGTTCCTTCCACAACTCTTCCTCCTTCTTCCAAAGACTCATCTTCCATAGGAAGCTACCAGGAAAGCCCAACATGGCCCTTTTAATAGCTTCACTTTCTTGTCCAAGATTTGCCTCTAACCTTCTTCAGGCAGCATCCTGGATCATAGGCTTAGAGGTGGAAGGGGGCATGAAGGCCATCTAGTCCAACCTCCTCATTTTGCAAGATGAAAAAACTGAGTCCAGGAAGGTGACAATACTTTTCCAAGGTCACCCAGACAGTAAACATCAGAGGTAGGATTGGAACCCAGGTCCTTTGCCTCCAGCACCAGTGCCCTTTCCACCTTATCAAACATATCCTCCATGCCCATGTAAATCATAAGAAGTGTATAGTAGTCATCAGATTTGACCAAGTCTTAGGAAATTCTCTGTGATGTCCTGGATACCTTCCCAGAGAAGGAACCAGAGCTCTCTATTTTGTTATTGGATCAAGAAATACAATCCATAGGAGCTTCCAGTCCCAAGTCACCAGCCACTCTTCCTTGTCTCTTCGTCTTCTGAGCATTTCTGGGAATCTCGCTGAGCTGACTGTCAGATTCAACCTCTCTCCCCAAAGATTTTGCTTTAGAAGGCAGTGTGGGGTAGTGGATTAGATCTCGGTTCACATCATACTGCTGTCATTTTATAGCTGTGTATTGGGCATATGGGGTGTTCAGGGATGACTAACACCTCTGGTGTGAGGGCTTGTGGAGCCCTTTGCAGGCCTGTTGTATGCAAAAATGGATACCTTTGGTGTCCAGCCAACCATCCCACTCTCACCTGTGGCTCCAAGAAGCTGTAGCACGTGCAGTGGCCACCTCCCTCTGAAATGGTCTTGGCAGATGGGCTAAACCAGATTAAGGGTAACTGACAGACCTCAAGACTGTTGGTGAGTTATGGAGATGTCTACCCCAAATATGTAAAGCCTTTCTCCAGCAAAATGGGCAGATAAGAACAATTTGTTCTTCAGCCATGAAGGTGGCTGAAGCAGGCTCTGTGGAGCACTTAGAGTTTGGGCAATCATTGAAGATGCCAAGATCAGCCACTGCATCCTGGGCCATTGCCAGTTGTCTTAACTTTTGTCTTGCCACTGGACTTTAATGACTGGAAGAAAGACTGAGGCTGACAATTTTGTGCACTTAAATCCAATTCACATGCAAGTCAAGATATCACCCCATGATGTCATTGGTCCTCTTCAAGAAAATGAAGGTCAAACAACAAGCTTTGACTTCTGTGCCTGAGTTTCTTTTTCTGTTAAATAAGAGGGCTGCAGTCTAAGGTCTCTTCCAAGCTCTCAGTCTTTGATCCTTTTATGATGGCTACACATGTTCTGTGTCACCCTGCTTTGTGCTTGTTTGGGCCCTCATCATCTCTGCTATACTGTGGCCTAACTCACTCCAATGAAGCCATGTTCTCAGACAACCAGTATCATTCCCTGGAACCAAAGTAAGTAGGAGAGGCTTGGTGTGTGTGCATTTCATCTGTAAATTCAAAGGGGAAGAGGCCAATCCTTCACTTGGGACTGTGTTAGGGAAACCCTTTTCCTCTGTTTGGCACTCCTTTCTGGACATCACACAGAAGGCAGGGGAGAAATAATGAAAATTTAATGACTGGAAGTGCCTCCATCCTCTTTCAGTCCTTAACTGACTCAAAGATGTCTAGTAGATGTCTGAACACAAACACGTGTGAATAGGTAGCTTATTAACACAGAAACATCATGGAAATAATTTGGGAATAACCTAAACATTCAGATGCTGAGCGCTTGGGCAGTTGCATACTAAGAAGTAAAAGGATGATCTCATGACCTTGATGTTAGATGTCATGAAATGCCAAGTCCCCCCAGGCTCCGCTTCTGACTTTCCAAACTTTGATACCAGGATGCTTCAGAAGCTATCTCACCCTGGAATTTCCCTCAACACCTAGGTCTTCCTCACTGTGGAACTTCTTTCTGCCATGTGGATCCCCTTCTCTCATTGGTGAATTCCTCCCAGGGCTTCCTTTAGAGAGATGACCAGGCTGGCCAAGCTTTATTTCCCTCCTGCCTCTGATTTCTGGATTTCTGGCTTTTGGCACCATGCCATTTCCCTTGCCTCCCTCTTTCCCCCATTAGAATGTATCCTTCTTGAGGGTAGAGACTGTCTTTTTTTATTGTATTTGTATCCCCAGCACTTAGCATAGGGAATGGTGCATAGCAAGTGCTTTTTAAATACTTTGTTGCCTTGCTTTACAATTTATTCTGGTCCCCAATAACTAACAGCATATAGGAGAGGGATGCACAATAAAACTGTGAGGCAGATATGTGTGTGTGGGGGGGATTGTACGAAAGAGGGGTAAATTTCACTTACTTCTGCTCCTATAGTCTGTTGCAAACCAATAAATCGATGAGCAAGCACTGATTAAATACCTACTGTGTGCCAGGCATCGTGCTAGGCTCTGAGATACAAAGACAAAAAGGAACCATCAGTACCTGCATTCAGGGAGCATACATCCAGCACCTATAAGGACATTCAACATATATCCAGGATAGGAGGGAAGGCATTAGTAGTTGGGAATATTAGGAATGGCTTCGTATAGAGGCTGGTGCTTGAGTTGAATCTTTGAAAGAAGTAGGGGGATTCAGCAAGGTATAGGTGAGGACCAGTGCATTCCTGGTATTGAGGATGGCTAATGCAAAGGCTCAGCTAGGTGGTGCCACAGTGGATAGAGCACCAGGCCTGGAGTCAGGAAGACCTGAGTTCCTATCTGGCCCCAGACACTTCCTAGCTGTGTGACCCTGGGCAAGTCATTTTACCCTGTTTGCCTCAGTTTCCTCATCTGTAAAATGAGCTGGAGAAGGAAATGGCAAACCACTTTAGTATCTTTGTCAAGAAAACCTCAAATAGGGTCATGACACAACTGAATGAATGAATGAATGAATGAATGCAAAAGTTTGGAGATGAGAAATGATGTGTCATAAGGAATACCGAGAAGGTCAGTTGGGCTAGACTATAGCATTTAGGAAGGGGAGTGATGTATAAGCAGTTTGGGAAACTAGGCTATGTTGGGAAGGCCTTTAAATGCCCAGCAGAGAAGTTTATATTTCATCTACGATAGAGAGTCAATAGTTTATTGACTGAAAAAGTGACATGGTCAGACCTCTGTTTAAGGAAAGTCACTTTGGCAGCTGTCTAAAGGGTGGATTGAAGAGGGGTGACACTTGAAGCAGATGCCACTTAGGAGGCTGCTGCAGTAATCTAAATGAGAGGTGATGAGGGCCTCAACAAAGGTGGTAGCCACACAAACAGAGAGAGAGGGATAGATAGGAGAATATTGCGGAGGCAGAAATAGCATTGAGTTATGAAGAGGTGTTTTTCAGATGGAAACCTGGGGAGTGCGTACTATGCCAGGGATGGGTCTCAGATGACAGGCTTGTTTCATTCTGTAAAGCATAGGTGTCAGATTGGAGACCCTTGGCATTCTGCCGGATGGAAAATGCCCAAGTAAGGCAGGAACCACATTACAGTGTAATGAGGAAATAATTAACAAAATAAATAACAATACAACAGAATCCAGATGATGTCAATTTGTGGTTTTCTGAGTCAACATGAGGCTGTCAGGGATCCATTTCTATTTGAGTATGACCCCACTGTCCTAAAGTACCACTTTGTAATAGTGGCTTTACAGCACTGGAAGGAATTTCCTTAAATTCTCAAAACAGCATATTTTTGTTCACTTTTCCTTCCTCTTTCCACTTCCTTGAAATGTCAGGGTTCAATGGGTTGAGTGAGTGCTGGGATGAAGCACGGGTGTGTGTGGGGGGGTTCCAGACAAGAAGCTTGTGAACTCATCCCTTTCACTGCAACCACCTAAGAGCTTCAGTGGGAGGGGGAAGAGGAAGAGGGCATCTGCTCCTTGGCTCTAGGCCCTGACTCCTAGTTCTCCTTAGAAACCTTTCTTTCTGGTGAGTCATCTAGTGCCTTCTCACACTGAGCCTTTAAAAAAAACCATCATGGATGCAAACAAACCCGAACCTGAGCCATTACTTAACTACATTGTGAGAAATCTTGGGACAGATCCTCGTAGGCCTACCTGTGATCACAGGTACATAGCATAGTTAAAGAGTTCTGCTTTGTTGAGCTGAAGAGATGCTTTACTTGGTTCTGGATCTCGGTGGTCCTTCCTCCATGCACCATATTTATCACAGTGATCTATGCCTCTGTTTCTCTCTCTATTTCATCCCTGATTTAAGTATCAGAACCTTATTTGCTTCCATTCTTCTAACTACATTTTATACTATCGTTATTCTCTCATCGTTCCCCTGCATGCCCAAGAAAGTCCTTCCCATTTTCGTTCTCCAGGCAGCGTTGTGGACCTCTCACTCTCAGAAACTTTGGTTTGCTGACCTAGTCTCCTGAGTTACATAGCCTCTAAGGTCCCAGCCTTCCTCCTGATTCCTTCACTTCTAGGCTGCTTCTCCTTCTCCTCCTCCACTCATTCCTCTACTGCCTTACTTGTCTCGGTATGACCCCTCCCTCTCTCCCTGTACTTCCATTGTTCTGTTTGCTCCCCAGATAGTTCATCACTTAGCCAATTTGGAATTCACAGACACAAAAAGGGGATACTGAAGTCTGGAAAGACAGACTGTCTACTTCACAATTTTGCCACCTACTGGCCCTAGAGCTCATTTTGTCTCTTGCAGCCCAGTATGTAACTTTTTTTGTCTTGGGCCTAGCCCATAGAGGCTGTGGGGCATATAGAGCCCCTGTCTGCACGCCTCCTGATGGCAGAAACTCTGTCGTGGCAGAAAGAGCCCAGGTAAACTTTGGGAGATTTTCGCACTTTTAGTCTCGATCCAGGAAATCTGGGCAAATGTATGCGAGGCACACCTTACTGCAACTGTGACTTCTTCCTTGCAAGCATGGAGTTCATAATGATACAGAGGCAATTTTTATTGAACAGAAGAAGGAAACAAGGTAGAATTCCTGGAATGTGCACTCATCAGCCCTCACGGTGCTGGTGAATTTCCTCACTTTTCAGC
>NW_020944311.1:408464-459545 GCF_900497805.2 Vombatus ursinus | reverse complement strand
TTCCTTCTATGCATAAAACATGGAGGTGATACCGTCATTAAACAGTGAATACCTAGTAAATATTCTCTTGATGTTGCTGGATGAGTAGAGGCATAACGAGGATTTTTTGTCCCAAGAGCAAAGTCGGGAGAGCAGGGGAGATCATGATTGGGGGTAGAGCTCAGCCGGGGTGTGGCCACGGGGCGGGGGGGGGAGGAAATATACCCCCCCGATGCTGCTGAAGAGCTAGGTAGAGGGGAGGAGGTGGAGAGGGCCGGCAGGATGGCGGATGACGCTGGCTGTTCCTTTTCAAAATTGGCCCCGTCGTTCCACCCTGGTTATGGAATTGCTGATGAACGCTGCATTTGTAGATCAATGATTCATTATTTGAGCAGCAATTTTCTGTTAATCATTTTTAAAAGCAGGCTTTCCATTAACGGCATTCTGTTTATATGTAGGCGTGTGTATATGTCTTCATTCCTTCATACCTTCTATTAAAAGCTTTAAGAAAGCTATGTGTGGCAAGTGTCAAAGAGGTAGCCCTCATGGAAAAAAAAAAGCCCAGAACCAGTTAAAGTCACTGCTATTTAAGCTACACTCTCATCTGCTGCTGTCTTTGGAACTTTGCAGGAGAGAAATGCAGCTGTCTCGGGGAGACAGTGGGAGGAAGGTCTCTTGATCCCAGTCAATTAACTCAGTTCACCTGAGTCCCTCCTTGACATCACACTGAGCGACTAACTCCTCATGGGGGGATTTTGGCAGAGGGCTGAAGGATTATTAGACCCCCATGCAACCCACTGGCACTCACCAACCACTCTCCCAAAGGAATAAAAATGTTGTTAAGTGAGGTGGAGATTTTAGGGGGCAGGGATTTATTTTGTCTTCTCACCCGTAGCATTGTCTATTCTGGAGTTGATAATGGCAGAAACAACTGATAATTCTGTGACCTTCAAGGTTTACGTACATTATTGATTTCATTTGATCCCCCGCACAGCCCTATGAAACAGGTGCTACAGAGAGATAGATATAGACATACATATACATATGCACCTACATCTACATCTCCATTAAGCTATACATATACATGTATTAGTTCAGATATATGATTTTATTGCTGTAGGGAGTTTGCAGTGAACCTACCCAGATTCTCAGGACAGTTACTATGGAAGTACCTTTCCCCTCCCCCTAATTCCTCAGTCCTCTTCTCTCCTAGCGACCACCTCTGTCCCCACAGCCCCTTCTCTCTGCCTTTTTTAATCTTTCCCTGGTAGCTGGTTCCACCCATCATCCTACGTAGGCCCCAGAAAGCAGAAATATTTTGTTTCCTCCAGTTACTCAGAGGTAGGGGGAAGAGGCAGTTACCTCAACACTAGTTACACAGATAATAGTAACACAAAATTGTGCCTGATCAAAGCATCAGAGAGAATAACAGGACGAGCTATTTTACAAGGTGGAAGAGGAAAGGGTCCATTCTCAACTGGTGGAAGGAAAGCTTAGTAGATGAGGTGGCACTTGAGATGAGTGTTAAAAGATAAAGAGGAATTCCCCACAAAAAGCAGAGAAGGATGGATATCCAAGGTTCAAGGGACTACGTAGATGAAGCTGTGTTTGAAAATGCTTCTAAAAATACCTCTAATCATATTAAGGAAAAGGCCTGCACAGGGCCTGGCACATAATAAGTACTTAATCAATGTTTGTTGATTGCTTGAAAGATCTTTGCATTCCTGTGGGTTGTACTGGTTTTTTAACATAAATGAGCACCTTATTTTGCTGAAGCCTTTTTTTTCTGCATCAATGATATAATTATGCAATTTTTATTATTTTTGTTGTTGAGGTGACTAATTATACTAACATATTTCCTAATGTTGAATCATCTTTACATTCCTGGTATAAACTCGCCTTGATCAAAATGAATTGTTAGCTGTATGTGTTGATATAGCCTTTTTGCTAATATTAGAGGCAGCTAGATGGCACAGTGGATAGAGCACTGGACCTGAACTGAGGAGAGCCTCAGACACTTATTAGCTGTGTCACTCTGGGCAAGTCATTTAATCTCTGTCTGCCTTAGTTTCCTCATCTGTAAAACAGGGATAATAGGAGTACCTGCTTCATAGAGTTGTTATAAGGTCTGAATGAGATAATATTTGTAAAGCGTTTTGCAACCTTAAAGTTCTGTGTAAATGCTAGCTATTGTTATTTTTAAAATAACTCACTGTCTTGCATCTCCAACCAAATAATCCTAGATAGTTGTGGGTTTTTTTTAACCTCAGTGAAATTTATAATTTAGTTATGTTAAATTATGTTGAAAGATATATTTGATATTTCTGCCTTTCTGTGTTTATGTATGAGTTCTTTATGCACTAACACATGATAACTTTTGTGAAGGTACCTTATGATTGTAAAAAATAAGTATTATTTTTAAATTTTTTATTCAGAAATCATCATAGGGATGCCAAATCTAGCTCTCCCAATATTCTATTATGAGCTCTATTTTCCTTAATTTCTTAGATTTGTCAAATCCTGAAAGAGGTACATTCAAGTGAACTATCATTATTGTCTTACTACATACGTTTTTTAGCATTTTAGTTGTTTTTTTAAACATATATATGTATATATACATGATAGTTATTATTTCATTATCTGTGTTGTCTTTAAGCACAGTATAATTTCACCATCTCTCTTGCTAGCATTTTTTCTCTTACCTTATCTGAAATCATAATTGCAATTCTTCCTTTTTTGTACTCATGTGAAACATTAGGCATTTTATTCTAGACACTCATTTTAACTCCATATGTGTCTATGTTTTAATTATGTATCTTGTGTGTAGCAAATTTTGGGGTTCTTTTTCCCCTGATCATTTCTTATAACTCTAATTTAATGATTGGGTTTAGTCCATTAACATAAAATCATAATTTTAAAGTTTGCTTTTTTTCTCTATCAAATCCTGCTTTATTATCTTTTTAAAAATCAGCACTAGACCCCTGAAACTTGTTTTTGCTTGAAACAATCTGATAGCTGTCTCCACTAGCAACCATAGCCATGCTGTCCCCCATCTTCTGCTAAGCCAAGACTCAGATCCTTGGATATTACTTTTAGTGTATGACATTCATTTTGTTGGAAATACTCTGATCCCAGTCTCTACTCTTTCATAACAACACTCCCTCTGTTCTGCCTTTCCCATACCCAGATACCTTGATTCTACTTTCACTTATATAAGCCTTTTTATACCTCCCTCACCAATTCTGGATAAAAGTATGGTTCTGTAACCCTCCTCACTTCGTCTTATTACCTTTTTGTTTCAATGACAGTCACCTAGTGTATCCCAATTTAAAGAAATAATCATTCATTTCTTCACTCTTCCTTCTACTTCCTCCTTCCTCTAGGATTTGATTCCTCTTTATGGGATTAGACCACAGATAGTCTCTCTTGACCTTCAGACAAAATTGGACTTCTAAGACAATAGTCTTTCCTCCTCCTTGAAGTATGTAAACAATGAGTCATCAGTTAAATTTTTAAAGCTTTGGGGACTTATTTACCTTTATTAAATTTCTTTTCAAATACTACTGGAGGAATAGAATCCTATCAATCTTGACATTCTTGCTATAAGTGAAACCAGAAGATAAAAGAAGGGGTTTTGGTTAAATAGAAAGATGCCTTACAGTTCCCCTTGGAGAGGAAAACAAAGATATTGGTGCGGGTAATTTTGTCCAAAAGTCAAAATTGTGAAATTATGAAACATAATTTTACAGAATACTTTGTCATACACTCTTGTAGTGCTCATGAGAATCATTTGCAAAGAGACCGCTATGAAGGTAATTGTAGTATATATGTGAGTTCAATTGGTGCCATGAAAAACGATGTGCAGAGATTCTAGGAAGTACTTGAGGAGGATTTCCAGATTAAATCAATGTGTATTTCAGCGCTTGGTGTCTTTAATATGAAGGTGAGCACAGGGAAGGACAATGACAAATATTCTGGAAAATAGGTTTCAAAATTTGGCAACAAAAGAGGCCAAAGGTTTGTAGCTTATATAGAAGCCTCAAACATATATTTTTTCATAAATACTTTCTCCAAGAAGAGAGTTTGGAAGATGCCAGACATCGTGAGTGCTTAATAACATCATTAACAACAACAAATGAAATTTGCTACTTCTTAACAGATAAAAGAATGACTAGTCATCAATGTGGGAGTCTTTTCTGAATCAGATATCTTTATAAAGTCAAACCTGTGATTTGTTAGGACAGGATCAAAATCAGTATCAAATAAGAACAAATAGAAATGAGAAAAAAAATGGCATGTGAAAAACCAGCTCCACCTTGACATTTAAATAAACTAAACACAAAAAATATGGGAAGTGGATAAAAGAATAAATATAGATCCTGACTATCACTATTTCCTAATGAATTTTAACTGATTTAAATCAATTGCCACACCAAAGAGAACATAAAAGCTTAAAAATCAGCCATAGGCCAGCCTGGTTTAGAATATATATTAATTTTTTTTTTTGGCTAGGCAATGGGGTTAAGTGACTTGCCCAGGGTCACACAGCTAGTAAGTGTCAAGTGTTTGGTCCTCCTGAATTCAGGGCCAGTACTCTATCCACTGCGCCACCTAGCTGCCCCAGAATATATATTAATTTATAAAATCTTATGGAGCAGAATGGTAGAAGATGATCATCATCATCACTTCACAAAGCACCAAGAAACAGTCAAGGGACGAACAATTTTTGACAAAATTTTCTGACAGAATTTTGACAAAAGACCCACTTAAATCATCCTAAGAACATGTGGGGATAAAATTGTAAAGAGAATAATGACTGGACAAAAAATGGGAAAAAATCGGTCAAAATCGGTATACTAAATCTCTTCTTCATTAATGATGGTGGAACTCTCATAGCAGAGCTAGTATTTCATAGTCCTTAGTGTGCTGCACAAGGAAGTAGAAATGTCACTAAGGCAATAAAAGATGGGAAGAATATCTGGACTAGATCAAACATACAAATTCTGAGAGTATTAAAGGAATCACTTTCCGAGGTCACTGAAAAACTGGAAAACAACAAACATTTGGAAAAAAATCTCAGATATTATTACCACCAAAAAGACAATTGAGAAAACATCACTAAGAGCATATCCATAGACCTACTTTTCCTTCTCTGCAGCATCCTTGAGACCAGACCCTGTTCATACCGAAGGCACGAGAAGGAAAGATGTTCATAATGTGATATGTTATAGCAGATCGCACATTTAGAGTCACAGAGAAAACGCAAGATCCCACTGTACTTATTGTTTACTGACCATAAAAAAGCACTTAGTAGATGAAAAGGCAGCCCTCAGGGCTCTCTTCCAAGAAGGTGTCTCCTGTATCTGTAGTAGAATCATATGAGATTCCTTGAAAGATGCAATGATAGACAGAACTTTGCTTGATGACTCTCAGGTTATTAATATTAAGTGAGAATGTTTGTGTTGTCATGGAGGATGTCCCACACAGAGTCCAAATGGAAGAGGTATTCCTTATAGTGCGTGAAGTCCTCTACGTAGTCCTCCTTGGAGATAATATTGGACTGATGGTATTGGGTCCTGAGACATTTCCCAGCCTGTAAAATCGGTTCCATAATCATGAAAACAGGTTCAGCTTAACCACCCCCACAAGAAAAACTGGGTAGATAAAGGCTGCCTATTGCCCAGACTGTAATGGGCAATTGAATGAACAGCCCATTTGACTGATCCATCAGAACATGTATATTCTGGACCAGGGATGGGGAACCTGCCGCCTCAGGGCCACACGTGGCCTTCTAGTTCCTCAAGTGCGGCCCTTTGAATCCAAATTTCACAGAACAAATCCCCTTAATAGAAGGATTTGTTCTGTAAAGTTTGGATTCAGTCAGAGGGCTGCACTTGAGGACCTATAGACTGCAGGTTCCCCATCACTACAGAAATTGCAGAACTGAATGAGTTGAGCTTCGAATGGAGGAAGAGCTTAGGTGGGGTTGGGCATCAGGGTGTCACACTTGTAGTCAGGAAGATGAGATGACATCCTTCCTCAGACATACTCCCTGGCTGCGTGAGCCTGGGTGAATCACTTACTATCTCTCAGCTTCAGTAAAAGGGGATAACATAAGCACTTACCTCACCAGGCTGTTGTGAGGACCAGATGATGTAACAAATGGAAACCACTTTGGTTTTTTTGTTTGTTTGTTTTTTGGCTAGGCAATGGGGTTAAGTGACTTGCCCAGGGTCATACGAGTGTCAAGTGTCTGAGGCAGGATTTGAACTCAGGTCCTCCTGACTCCAGGGCCAGTGCTCTATCCACTGCGCCACCTAGCTACCCCTGGAAACCACTTTGCAAACCTTCAAGTGTATATCAATGCTAGAGGGAGTCACTGCAGATTTGGGAGTAGAGGAGTGACGTTGAGTCACTATGGTATAGTGAGATGAATATTGGATTTGTAGTCAGGGGACCTTGAGCCAGCCACTTTTCTCTGGGCCTCAGTTTCCTTCTTTAGAAAATGAGGAGGATGGACTAGCTGACATCCAAGGTTCCTTTCAGCTCTAAATCTCGGACCCTGCACCTAGCTGGGTACACAAAGACAGTTGGTGGAAGTGGCAGGATGCAGGAGTAGGAAGAATGCTTAGGCAGCTATTATAACAGAGCAGGCAGGCAGGTGGTATCAAGGGCCTGTACTAAGATGGTGGCAGCAAGAATGGAGAGGAGGGGCTGCAGTGCCAACATTAGTACCCTGTGCCCTAAAAGAAAAAAAAACAGTTCATTTTGAGTTTCAATTGGAAATGTCTAGAGGCATTCCTCCTAAAATAGAAACCCTTTCTATCTTGTGGAAGGTTTTGATCATAGCCTTTCAGCTCCTGACCCATCAAAAGTAGCTTTTATAAAAGTCTGCTACATGACAAATATTTTTTCCCAACTCTGTTAATATAACTTTGCTCTGAGACACTGGCCTGATATTTGATTTTGTGCATGTCCTGTCTCCCCAGCTAGTTTTAGAAGGATGGGGAATTTGTCTGCTGCCTCTCAGTATTCAAGGCCCTTAGACCCAGGCCACGCGCTGCAGGCCATGCGCTGAATTGGTGCTCAATAAACATTTGTTGGCAAGATGATAGTTTCCTTCCAAGAAAATACTTCAATGGGGCTAAAAATCATGGTATGTTACGCCCCGTTCTTTTTGGCATAGATAAGGAAGAAGAATGAATTATCCACATCGACTCTAACATTGCAGAGCTAATCTGTGCTGATTTGGCCATTTAATGTTATTTTCAACAAACCATTCATAAAACTGTTCCACATTATGATGTTCTCCCTTGCAAATTTCTTAACCAAAGGCCGTTTCTCATTTTTATGATGCTATGTATGAGAGAGTAATGAATGATTAAAAGGACCAGAAAGAGCATCAAGGTGGGGGAAAGACATATACATTTTTTCCCTTCGTAGTTGAAGAGTATTACTAAAACACTATGGTGCAGACAGCTATCAGAATGTTGAAGACATTTATATCGTCTAGCTAATCCAGTTCCATTTTGGGGAAAAAATAAGTCCCTTAAACCCAGAGTGGCAGAGCTGGCAGGGCACTTAAGACGTATCCTGGTGAAGCTCCCTAACTTTTTTTCATTTTTTAAAATAATAGTTTAACAGTACCTTTACATTAAAGAGCAAGAAACAGGCCTTGCAGAGGAGAAGTGACTTGACTAGGATCACTTAGCCAGAAGAACTGACTCTATATCGTTCCGCTGTATCACCTTAACCCCTGTCAGATACCTGTCGGTATAATGATCAATAGGATCATTGATTTAGAGATGGGAGGGACCTTAGGAGTCTTCTCTCCATTTTCCATCAGTGGTTATGACTCCATGGAACATCATGGCTCCTTCAGGATAAACTGATAATGGGAAATCTCATCACCTTCTCAACTCCATCAGTGGCCTCTCCCCTGGGATGGAGGACTGGAGGGTGGAGCATTAGTCTCCTCCCAAAGGCTTCCTTTATAGAGGGCTTCCAACCTGTAAGTCTCCATTTTCCATCAGTGACTCTACTTGGTTTTGACTCCATAGAACATGATGTCCCTGTATGGGGTACTCCCTTGGTGCCCCTCATTCTTTTCAACTTCCTTTTGTGTATTGACTTTCCTCGTTAGATTCAAAGCTCCTTGCAGGCAAGGACTGGCTTTCTTTTTCTCATTTGCATCCCCAGCATGTAGTACAGTGCCTAGTACATAGAAGGTGCTTAGTAAATGTTTATAGAATTGAATCATCTAAATAGAGTCTCAGTAGGGGCAAGTGACATCCCCTAAGGTCACAGGGAGTAAGTAACCAACTCAAGGTGTGATTCAATCTGACTCTAAATCCATCAGGCCTTCCATTACAGTTTGACCATACTTTTTTCTTGTTGGAAAACTTTTTTTCTTAGTGAGAGCTGAATATCTGCTCTGTAAATATTTGTCCAACAATGCTATGAGATGGAGGCCCATCTGACCTTACCATATGTCCCACTACTGTATCCAAAGTTCATCTAGGCCTTACCTTCTGCCTTTTGTCTACGTCATTCAGTCCCCCTGTAACTATCATCTTATGTAGGTAACATAAGGACACCTGGGCCTTGCTATCATCTACTACAGTAAATCCCTTAGGACTTTCAGGCCTTTCTTTCTGCCCTGCAGTGATACTTTCTTTTATAAGTTGTCTCCCCAATTAGAACTCTTTGAAAGCAGGGATTGTCTCACTTTTTCTATTTGTATCCTTAGTGCTTAGTACAATTTTGGGCATATAACATAGTCAGAGCTCAATAAATGCTTTCTTCATTCGTTCAAGTTGCCAAAGTAGTTTGAGAAAAAAAAATCAGCTTGTTTTTGCTAATATTGCAATGGCCATGTAGAATGGGAGGAAATGTGGCTGTGCAATCAGAAGACTTAAATCCTGCTATTTTTATCTAGTAGCTGTGTGACAGTGAACAAGACATTTCTTCTCTCTGGTCCTCAGTTTTCTCATCTGGCAAATTAGGGATTTTGGATGAGACGGGCTCTCAAATAGACCGTATTCATCCTCTGTAGACATTATAGAGAGATTTTTGCCCAGGAATGTCGGGGATCACGGATCCAGGGCTGGCAGGGAGTCTAGAAGCCATCTAATTCAATTCCCTCCTTTTACAAAAGAGGAAACTAAGATCCGGAGAGGTCAAGTGACTTGCCTAAGGTCACACAGGTGGTAAGAGGACATGTCCTTCCAACTTTGAGATTCTAATACTTTTAATTTTTTTCTTTTCATATTCAGCTGAGGAGAAGGGAGGTAGGGGTTAGTTATTGGAAACTAGAGTAGAGGATGTTGCTTTTTTTTTTCCCAAGCAGAACATGTTTGAGTGGTCAGACATTTTGAGAATGTCATGATTCAGATTCACCAAATCACTATGTTGTTGTTATGCCACCCTAGCCCAGTCTGACTCATTCAGGACCATACTTTCTGTGTAGATTTTTCAGCTGTGGCCAACCCAGGCACCCAAAATGCTTGGTATGCTACCAAAGCTGAGTACATGCCTTTCTGAAATTGCCGTTCAAATCTCAGCATCATGGATGGTGCATTTTGTTGCTTATTGATTGACTTGGGTTGATATTAGCTATTTTTTGTCTAATGGCTGAACATAGGCCAATGACACAGCATAGAAGAACAAAGAGATAATTCATGAATTACCCTGGTGTGGTGGATAGAGTGCCGAACGTGGAGTCAGAAAGATTTGGATTCAGATTTCATTTTTCCCTCTGAGCCAGTTTCCTTATCTGTAAAATAAGCACAACGATAACAACCACAACATCAACACCTGTAGCACTTCTCTCATGTGTTACATGGCTCAAGTGAGATAATATATGTAAAATCATTAAAATTATTCTTATCGTTTGTTCTTTTCATTTTTTTTTGGATGGGGTCCAGACAAAAATGGTCCAGGGACAAGTTGCCAGTCTGCTATTATTCCATTATTTTTAATGTTCTATGGCCCAGGTGGAGAAAAGAACTGCTTTTTCTAGTTGGATAAAAGTATTAGGATGTAGGTTGACCCTCCAGAGGCTTACTGAAAGCATCCTTGCTGTATTCTAATAGCGGACTGGAGAGATATGAGGATGATATGCACCTAATCCTGTTCCCATGTGATTTTGATCTCTGAAGCCATCTCTGTACTTTGAAAGCTTTTTGTTTCTTGTAGCTTGGAGATTATGAGTATTTGGGGATGGCAGCATCTATTAAAAACATTGTTTTTGAGGTTTTTGGAATCAATTTACATTTATTTATGTTTACATTCAGGTGTGTGCTAATAGTGCACTTCTAGCATAGTTTGTTGGTCAAATTCTGAAGGATATTTTGAAATCTTTATTTCTAGTATGGAGAAAAATTCCATGAGCTGAAGGAACTATTTAATATGTTTTTTTTAGTGGAAACTTATAGCTTGGTGTCATTTTTATACTTCAAGTGATCAATAAGATATTCTGGTTCAACCGCCTCTTTAATTTGGAAGCCATATTTAGGACAGATGAAAATATATTTAAGGCTAGGCAGAACCATAAAGGCTTAAATCATATCCCTGAAAAATGTTGTGTTTTATTTGAATTGTTCTTGACATTATGATGTTGGTGACTTGTTTTAGACAGAGAACAGTTTTCCAAGTGGACATCAAATTCTCTCGTGTTTTCACTATATTTGGGTCCATTTTATATATTTGTTATACATGAATGAATAAGCCAGGAGTCTAGAATTTGTGATAATAAAGATGGTATAGGCTTTATGGTGTTTTTCAGGTAGCTTGTTCAGTGATTACTGAATTGATAATAAATTCTTCTTTACATCCCTGGTAGCTGTTTGGGTAGAGAGAAGGGTATGGATGTAAGAGATGTTATGAAGGCACAAACAAGATTTGGCAACTGATTGTACCCATGGGATGAGGGACTGTGAGGTGTGAAGCATAACATCCAAATTACAAGCCAAGAAAAATGAAAGAATGGTGGCGCCTTTGACAGAAATAGGAAAGTTGGGAAGAAGGGAGGTTTGGAGGAAAAGCTAATGAGTTCTGTTTCAGATGTGTTGTATTTGAAATGCCTGTGCAACTTGCAGTTGGAAATGTCCAAGAGGCAGTTGGAGATATAGAATTAGGATCAGTCTAGGGTCTAGCTGGATTTAGAGATCTAGGAGTCATTTTCATAGAGATGATGGTGCAACCCACGAGAGCTGGGGAAGTCACAAAGAGAGAGGGTCTGGAGTGAAAAGAACAGGGGGGCTAAGATAGAACAGCAGTTAATACCTACAATTACTGGTCATGATCTGAAAAGCTTCCTATCAGAGGTGGTACTTCAGCTGAGTTTGGAACAGGTTGTGTATACGAGGCATGGGGGAAACAGCCTTACAAAGACCCAGAGACGCATGAGTAAGAGACAACAAGCAGGCCAGAAAGAGTTATACAATCCTCTCTCTGACAATAGGAAGCCACCGGAGCTTATTTGTCAAGGATGGACTGAAGAGGAGAGACTGTGGTTTCCCACCTGGGTATCTGGAAGAATGGTAGTACTGTTAGCAGAAATAAAGAAATTAGGAGAAAGAGCAGATTTAGGGGTAAAGATAATGAGTTCTATTTTAGACATGCTAAGTTTGAGATACCTATAGGACATCCAGTTGAAAACATCCAACAGGACTAGAGCTCGAGAGAAAGGCTGCATTTATACACATGGGATTCCTCTGCATAGATATTATAAATGGACCTATAGACACTGGTGGGAGAGAGACAGAGAGAGACAGAGAGAGAGGACTAGAGCTAGAGAGAGAGGGAGAGAGAGAGAGAGAGCTCACTGGGGAGAGGGAAAGAGGGGGGAGAAGGGGAGGAAGAGGGATAATGTGAGATAAGAAGGGCCAGGGAAGAGGCACATGCATAGGGTACATAGGGGATAGGATGTGGATGATGATCTAGCAAGTCCTCATCAAGGCCATTGGGTGAAGTGGAGTGATGTTGCACAGGAAGCATGATAAGATTGGTTGAAGAAATTTTGCTACAACTTGTGCTCCTTGTATAAATCCATCAAGATTATTTGCATTTAAGCGTCTAGAAGCTTAGTGGTAGAATCTATCCTAACCAGACACCTGAGAAAGAGTTGTGTGTTGATGGTTGTGGGGTGGTGGAGGAAGTAGAATCCTTTGGCTTTTCCTCATCTTTGACAAGAGATGGACCTTGTGACCCACAGAGGGCTGAAAGATTTTTATTTTTTCATCGGCATCCTGGTGGTGGCAATGTCTGGATTGGGAATTGAACATAAATTAGAGATACTTAGAAAAGGCAACTTTGAGACTCTTCATGGACCCCAGGAGAAAAACTACACCATGCCTAAGGAGAACTTCATGAGTGCCCCATTAAGGAGAGAAAAAGACTTCCAGAAACCAAGATCTGTCCACACATGCTTTCTAAGTTTGGACTCACTGTTCCCAGACTCTGTATGTTGTAATAGGAGAGTATGTCACAGACTTTTGAAGGAATGTTTTGTACCAACTATTTTTATTGCCACTTTAGTAAATAATCCTTTTTGATAGTTGACTAATTGGTATTGATCAATAAAGGAACACAGTGGTAGGGGCTCATGAGCTATAACATCAGGAAGTCATCTGACACTTCCCCTCCCCTCCCCAGCCCCTTAAGGTCTCCTAGAATTCTTGAAGCGTGTACTAACTTCCTTGAGAAGACTCTGAGTGGGAGGTGACAAAATAGCTCTGGAGCCTATGAGTTATTTGTGTCACCAGCACTGAGCATAATGCCAGGTACCTACTAAGTGCTTAAAATGTTTGTTATTTGATTGCTTATTAAATCAGAGGACTTAGAGATTCCACCTCTGCAATTTACAAACTGTGTGATCTTGGGCAAGTCCTTGGCCTTCAGTTTCCTCATCTGTAAAATGAAGGGGAAGGCATTCTTGGAGGCAGTTTGGCACTATGCCCCCCAAAGTCACTAAATGGTGCATAGCTTTTGATCTAGCAATATTAGTAATGGGCCTATGCCCCCAAAGAGGTAAGACAGACAGAGAGGACTCACAGGTATAAAACTATTTAAAGTAGCACTTTTTGTTGTCAGAAAGAGCTGGAAACAAAGTGGGTGCCCATCAATTGGGGAATGTCTGAACAAATAATATTTATAATATAATGGGACAGTATTACATGAAATGATGAAAGGGACAGATTCAGAAAAATCTGGGAGAACCCGAATGAACTGATACAAAGTGACGTGTACAGAACCAGAGAATAATGCATATAGTAACAGCAACAATGCAAAGAAAAACACCTGCAAAAAATTTAACTGTGATTAATGAAATGATTGGCTAAAACTCTAGAAGACATGATGATGATGATGATGATGATGATGATGATACCTCCCATCTCTTGGCAGGGAGGTGATGAACTAGAGATACAGAATGAGATATGCATTCTCAGACACAGCCAATTTGTGAATTTATTTTGCTTGACTTATTTGTTACAGGGGAGGGCTTTTTTGGGGGGGAGGGAGTTGAGGGAAACACTTGGAGGCTAGTGATAGTGATAACCAAAAAGGGAAGAAAAGAGTAAAAAAAGTATTAGTGAATCATGTAAATATAGAGAAGGAGGCAGTATTGGAATGACGATGCTAAATATGAAATGCATTTTTAAAAACCCATCAAGCTGTATATGGAGAATAGATTCATAGTTTCTTATATAGTCTTCTTTTTTCTGTTCTTCTTTGTTTGGAGAAATGCTCCTTTTGATGTTTGTCAAATTCTTAATAACAAAAAGGATGTTTTTTAAATAAAGGGATTGGCCCCTGACTAGATGCCTTCTAACTCCAAATCTCTGATCCTCTGTTCCTTTGTGTATTTACTTTTTTAGGCAATAAGATTTACCTATCTCATTGAGCTTTCTTTTTTTCTTTTTCTTTTTTTTTTCTTCTTGCTTTAGCTGCTGTGAAATTGCAAGCTAATATTAGTGCCCGAATGCAGTAATTTATTAACTCATCTCAGGTGCCTGATAGACTCTGTTCCTTGGGTCCTTGCAAATTACAAAGAGATTTCAGCTGGATGTATGGGGGGGGGCATCTAAAATATTGGCACTGCCTAAAAGTGGAATAGGCTGCCTTGGGAGGTAGAGGACTCCCCCTTACAGGAGATCTTTGTGTGAGAGCTGGATGAGGACTAGTTGAGTTAAATTTGATTGGGTATATATTTTCTGGTTTTTGTTGGACTAAGTAACCCCTCAGGTCCCTTTTGACTCTAAGATTCTGTGATTTTGGCGCTGGAGGTGGGGAGGGTGTTTTTTATTTTTCATTGATCTTGTTTTATATAGTATTTAATTTTGAAAGCTATCTTTAATCTGCTTTGTAAGTACCTGTGGTGTAAACTCTAAATAAATATAAAACGAGCTTCTTGAGGGTACTTAGTACTCCCGGTGAGTAGCAGATGAGAATCTTTAAGAGCTAATAAACACTTGTATTAGAAAGTGCAGCTGAATACAAATTGGAATGGGTGGGCTAGAACATGTAAAAATGTCTGGAGGGAACTTGTAGGTGGATAGTAGATAAACAAGGCACTATCTTGAGAGTGGTTAAGTTAGTAACAAGATATCAAATGTACTTGGTATTTTTTTAAGATACTTGTTCTAATATATTTTGTAGTTTTCTGAGGTGTGAGTGAAATAAACTAATTTTTAGGTAACTTATGTGGTGTTGTTTAAATTAGTAATAAAGTTTTTCTATAAAGGACCAATGAGAGTATTGAATGGCAAGTATCATCCTTTGTTTTAACTATTATACCTGTGTACCACTGATTACCTGACAAAGGCATAGTGCCTTAGAGCAGTGGTGACAACCTCCAATAAAAATGGATCCCAGTGGGCCATTTATTGACTTAGAAAGCCATAATTTAACACTATCTATGTTGTATTGTATTTTTTGTGAAATATTTTCAATTATATTCTAATCTGGTTAGATGAAGTTGGGAGTGTTGTGGGCCTGATTAACAAACAAGCGGCATGTTTGACAATGCTTCTGCCTTAGAAGAATTGAAAGTCTTTTAGGGCATTTTTCTTGTTGAAGATGTTTGACATTCATTTATTAAGCACCTACTATGTTCTGGGCACTGTGCCAGGAGCTAGGAATAAAAATAAAATGAAGTAATCCCTGCCCATAAGGAGCTTCCATTCTATTGGGTAGATGGATTGATGTGGAAGTGATTCTTGGTCAAGTTCATGTTAGACTCCATGGCCTCAGAGGTTCCTGGTAACTGAGAGTCTGTGGTGTACAGTTTTGGAGAAAGTTTTAGGTTTTTAATGCTTCCTTTATTGAATATTTTTTTTTTTACTATTAATGGGTCTGGGCATATATGAGCCCATTATGAACATTTGACCTTTGGAATAAAATCCATTCTAAGCATTAGACAAATACATAATTTGAGGATTTTCAGTGTAATACTGTATCTGAAGCGTGCTACTGTAAAAATGTTTGCATCACTCAGAAAGCATCCTTGGCTTCCATTTTTGCAAAGGATTTTAAAGAGTGGGGTCATGATGAAGCCAGACAGAGCTTTCCCATGGCTTTACCCCTCTGCAGCCTCTAGATAATGCTTTCAGGCCATTAGGTTGATTTGTAAATTACTGTGGTGATGCATTATGTCAGCCATCAGGGCTCTCAAGGAGTTAAATCTGCTCTGAACGCTAGAGAGAGTAATTTATAACCTGAACAAGTGCAATCTGATGTGCTTTAATGAGCTTTAAGCATTCAAATCAACTTTCTGTAGATCTTTGCAGGAGTGGGATGGAGAGGAAAACAATTTAGGATTTCTGTCTTTGCAACATATTAGAATGCTAACTTCTCATTCTTTGAAATTGAACAAAAATGGTGGTCCTTTGACCTTTTGGAGGAATCATTTGTTTTGCAGGCTAATGCTATTTTCCTCTGTTAAACAGTTTCCTAACAAGGGAGGAAGAGGCAGAAGGGGCCCTCACTCAAGATGCAAAGCATTGCAAATGTCAGATGTTGAAACTGATGAAATTAGGAGACACTTCTCAATCTGAAATCAGATAAATGGAGGTATCAACATATGCCATTGTTCCGGTAAGAATGGACAACTGTGCTACTCTGATTCCCAATAGACGCAGTACGAATGAAAGGAGAGAGCAGGATGGGTTGGCTGGTCCTTTCAACTAGCTCGTCTCCAATTTCAGCCTGAGTTTACTCCATCTAATAGCCTTGAAACCATCATGTGTTTCTAAAGTGATATTTTACCCTTCATTAAGCCTTGTATTCCAAGACAAGTGTCCTCATGACATTTAACTGGAGCTATGTTACAATGATATTTAAAGCTGAGAGACAGGCAGAGTTCGCGATGAAATAATCTGGGAGCCATGTATAATCAATAACATTAAATTAGTGGGAGGAGAGAAGTATCTTTGAGTAAAATGTGGAAGTCTTAAAATTGGCTTCAGTCTCTGAATTAGGAAAAGGTTCCACAGAGGTAAATTAACTTTTCTTAGACACAATATATGTGTGTATGTATATATGTATACGTATATAATTATATATATATATATATATACATATGTACATCACACGGTCTGCTTATCTGTACTTTATTTCTTTTAAGTCAAAATGGTCTTAAAACTCAATAATCGGCATATCCACTGATAAATTGTTATTTAAAAACTAATTTAACCTTCCAATCAGAGCAAGAGTTAAAAGCAAAGTTCTAAGTATAAACTGTGTGTTCTTATCAGTGATGCTAGCTGTTATAAGGTCTACTTAGCTAAGCGTTTGTTTGTATAGAACTATGTTAATTGGTTTTTCCCTCTGATCTGCTCGGTGCCGTGGGTTCTCTTCATAGGTCTAGGCCTGTTTGTTTTAGCTTATTGTTGTCTACTTTTTAGGCTGAAGATCCTAAATTTGACTTCCTAGTACGATCAGTTCTGCAATAATACCTATTCTGAAAACTCAAATTTGTTCCAATGCAATTAATGTATTAGGGAAAATCTGGAGCCTAATTTTTAAGTTTCAAATTTGCTTCTGTCTGATTTCTTCCCCAAGAAATAGCTCGAATGCAGAAAACTGCCCCACTTTGCAATAACTCACAATCTGCAACCTTTCTGACATCTATTCCACAAGCAAACATAAGGGCTTGGTCAAAGTAAAGTGCTGTATGTCTTGTATATTTTTCTGGTGCAGCAGGAGGTGTGAGCAGGGAAGGGTTGGTCTACACACACACAGCCCCCCTTCATGCCCCTCCCTCCCATCTGCCATGGCCTCTTTCCCCCTCCATTCCCTCCAGGCCCAAAATTTTGGCCTTCCCCTGCCCAACTTGTATGAGACTTTGCCAGGCTAGCCAGTAGGACCTGGAGCACAGGCCAACAGCAGCCCAAGGCCAGAGTTTCTGCCACTATTTGTTGTAGAATTTATATAATTCTTGTCCGTTTAATATGTATAAAACTGTGTTACCATTTTTATCTTTTTTATTCTTATTTTTATTCTTATTCTTATCTTTTTTATGTGAAACTGATAAAGTTTTGGAGTGTTGTGCCTCAACTACATTTTCCTCATAGGCTTGGTGGTTTTTATTGTGTGATTTTTTTTGAGATTTGAGATCACTTTTTAAAAATAGTATTACATGGGGGCAGCTAGGTGGCGCAGTGGATAGAGCACCGGCCCTGAATTCAGGAGGACCTGAGTTCAAATCCGGCCTCAGACCAAACATTTGACACTTACTAGCTGTGTGACCCTGGGCAAGTCATTTAACCCCAATTGCCTAAAAAAATAGTATTACATGTAAAGACAGTTTTTAACATTTATTTTAAAAACATTTGAGTTCAAAATTTTCTCCCTCCATCCTTCACCTCCTCCCTCCCTAAGATGGTAAGCAATTTGAAATAGCTTATATATGTGCAATCATAGAAAACATTTCCATAATAGTCATGTTACGAAAGAAGAAACAGACCAAAGAAAAAAACACACAAAAAAAAGTGAAAAATAGTATGTTTTGATCTATATTCAGACTCCATCTGTTCTTTCTCTGGAGGCAGATAGAATTTTTTATCATGAGTCCTTTGTAATTGTCTTGGATTATTATAATGCTGAGAATAGCTAAGTCATTCACAGTCGATCATTGTACAATATTGCTGTTACTGTGTACAATGTTCTTCTGATTCTGCCCAATTCACTTTGCATCAGTTCATGTAAGTCCAGGTTTTTCTGAAATCTGCCTGCTCGTCACTTCTTATAGCACAATCATATTCCATTAGAATCCTATACCACAACTTGTTCAGCCATTCCCCAGTTGATGGGCATCCCCTCAGTTTCCACTTCTTTGCCACTAGTAAAAGAGCTGTTATAATATTTCTGTACATATAGAACCTTTTCCTTTAAAAAAAAATCTCTTTAGGATGCAGACCTAGCAGTGGTATTGCTGGATGAAAGGACATGCATAGTTTTATAGCCCTTTGGGCATAGTTCCAAATTGCTCTCCAAAATGGTTTGATCAGTTCACAACTCCACCAACATTAGTGTCCCAATTTTCCCACAGTCTCTCCCACATTTATCATTTTCCTTTTCTGTCATATTAGCCAATCTGATAGATGTGAGGTAGTACCTCAGAGTTGTTCTAATTTGCATTTCTCTAATCAATAGTGATTTAGAGCATTTTTTTTCATATGACTATAGATAGCTTTAATTTCTTCATCTGAAAACTGCCTGTTCATATCCTTTGACCATATCATTTGACCTAATTGGGGAATGACTTGTATTCTTATAAATTTGATTCAGTTCTCTATATGTTTGAGAAATTAGGTCTTTATCAGAGATACTTGCTATAAAATTGTTTTGCAGTTTGCTGCTTTCCTTCTAATCTTGGCTGCATTGGTTCTATTTGGGCATAAACTTTTAAATTTAATATAATCGAAATTATCCATTTTACATCTTGTAATAACCCCTATCTCTTCTTTGGTCATTAATTTTTCCTTTCTCTGTAGATCTGACAGGTAAACTATTCCTTGCTCCTTTAATTTGCTTATGACGTCACCCTTTATGTCTGAGTCTTGTACCCACTTTGACCTTATCTCGGTATACAGTGTAAGATGTTGGTCTATAGCTAGTTTCTGCCATACTGTTTCCAGTTTTCCCAGCAGTTTCTGTCAAATACTGAGTCCCTAAAGCTGGGGTTTTTGGGCTTATCAAACCCTAGATTACTATGGTCCTTTACTACTATGTGTTGTGTAGCTCATCTATTGCACTGACCCACCACTCTGTTTCTTAGCCAGTGCCAGGTAGTTTTGACGATTACCACTTTATAATACAGTGTGAGATCTGGTATGATAGGCCACCTTCCTTCACTTTTTTTTTCATTAATCCCTTTGTTATTTTTGACTTTTTGTTCTTCCAGATGAATTTTATTTTTTTTTGCTAGTTTTATGAAATAATTTTTGGTAGTTTGATTGGTATGGCCCAGAATAAGTAAATTAATTTAGATAGACTTGTCATTTTTATTATATTGGCTCCATCTATCCATGAGCACTCTGAATTTATTTGTGTGAAAAGTGTTTTGTAATTGTGTTCAAATAGTTTCTGAGTTTGTCTTGGAAGGTAGACTCCCAAGTATTTTATCTTGTCTACAGTTATTTTAAATGGAATTTCTCTTTCTGTCTTTTGCTGCTGTACTTTTTTGGTAAAAAAAAGGCTGATGATATATGTGGGTTTATTTTATGTCCTGTAACTGCTAAAGTTCATTATTTATTCATTATCAACTAATTTTTTAGTTGATTCTCTAGGATTCTTTAAGTATAGCGTCATTGATTGTGTGATTTTCTGGGAGTACATGTATTACTACCGCACTTCTCTGTTACTTGTTTGATCCCAACGATCCTGTTTCTGGCCTTCTGGCTCTTGCTTCTTCTCTAGTTACCTTGTGGTCCTGCCATCTGGTCTTTTAGAAAGCGGACAGAGATTCCATGCACTGATTATGCATCTCCCTTTCCTTTTTCTATATCAATTTTACAAATTTGTCTCCTGCTTTTTAAAAAGGACCAAACTTTTTTTGTTTTACATTTTAAAACTCTCAAGCCAAACAATAGATTTTACATAAAAGATAGTTTGTAACATTACCAGCAATGCCTTGCATGTGAGGAATGGCAATCATGTTATGAATGAGGGATAACAGATAGTCCAAAGGATGTGCTATTATCCCCAAAATAGTCAAAGGAAAGCTTCTGGTGATAGATCTATTATGGAAGTTTTGGAAAGACATGGACTGGAGTTATGCAAGATAATGTATGGGAGAAGGTTGTATGCTCTGTCCGTCATAGTGATGCTTATATCAGTGATCCATCAATTAAATGTTAAATTTCTTTTTAAAATTATTTTATATGTTTATATTTTGTTTTGACACATAGATAGTTCTTAAGAAACACCAAAACATAACCCACGTAAGGGCTATTACTTGAAAACAATTAAGCAAAACTGCATAATAGTAATTGCAACTCACTTGCCCATTTTGCAGTTTATTGTTTGTTAACATAATAGAAGGATGTATGATTTAAGTTTAATAATAATTTGGTACCAATATTTGCCATTGTGTTGGGGTAGGGAATTAGCACAGTAGATAGAGCACTGGGTTTGGAATCAGAAAGATTTAGCTTCATAAGTTCCAATGCGGCCTCAGATACTTCCTAGCTGTGTGGCCCTGGGCAAGTCACTTCACCCTGTTTGCCTCAGTTTCCTCGTCTGTAAAATGAGCTGGAGAAGGAAATGGCAAACCCCTCCAGGATCTCTGCCAAGAAAACTCCAAATGGAGTCTCAAAGAGTTGGACAAATGACTTTGTGTCTACTATGTCTTGTTGGCTTTTGCTGTCATCTTCATTCACATTGTTACAGTTGCATTTCTTGTTCTTTTAGCTCTTCTTCCTTCACACTGTATTACTTTATCTATGACTTCCTATGTTGCTCAGAATTCTTCACATTTGTAATTCGTTAGAACATGATAAAATTCCATTAAATTCATGTGCCACAATTACTCCAGTGATTGGGCCCATGGTTTGTTGTAGCTTTTTGTTATTACAAATAATGCTGCTGTGAATATTTGTGTTTAGACGGGTCTTTTCTTGGTGCTATTAACTTCTCTGGGGTATGAAACAGTAATAGAATCTCAGGGTCAAAGGATATGAAAATTTCGGTAACTTTTTTTTACATAATTTTAAATTTTCCCAGAATGATTGGGCTACTTTATATATCTACCAACAATGAATTAGTGCTCCTCTCTTCCTATGGCCCCTCCAGCATTGAATTTTGTCATCACTTACTATCTGTGCCAATTGTATGGCTGTGAGTTGATATCTTTTTTTAGGCAAATGGGGCAAAGTGAACTTGCCCAGGGTCACACAGCTAGTAAGTGTCTGAGGCTGGATTTGAACTCATGTCTTCCTGACTCCAGATTCAGTACTCTAGCCACCTCACCACTGTGCTGCCAATTGTCAGGATGGTGAAAGATATCGAGTTATGTGAACATTGGTTGAAGGAACTGGCATTGTTTAGCCTGGAAAAGAGAAGACTCAGGGAGGATATGAGAGCTGTCTTCAAGTACTTTTAATGCTGTTATGTGGAGGGGTCATTAGGCTTATTCTGTTTGGCCTCAGAGGGCAGAACCAGAGCAATGAGTGGAGGTTGAAAAGAGGCAAATACTGTTTCAGGAAGACCTTCCTAACCATTAGAAAGGGTTACGTGAAGAGGTGGGGGGGTGGGCTCCCCCACTTCTTGGAGGTCTTTAAGCAGAGGCTGGATGACCACTTGCCAGGCATGTAGTGAGGTCTCTTCCAACTTTCAAATTCTGAGATTCTATTCTACTGAATTGATTTTGTTTATACAAAAGATTTTAAATTTTATTTAATGAGAAATTTCTATTTTGTCATTTATAATATATCCCCTGTCCTACGACTGGTTATAAATTCTTTTCCTACCAAGAATTGAGAAAGAAATAATTTGTTATTATCTTCTGATTTTATGTGGTGGGCTTTTTTATGTTGATTGTTTATCCACTTAGCATTTATTGTGACATTCGATGTAGCTGCTGTTCTAAATATATTTCCTTCCCTGCTGTTTTCCACTTTTTCCAGCAGTTCCTCTTGAATAAAGAAGCCCTTCCATTGTAGGTTGTGCTCTTGGGTTGTTTGAACACTAGACAATTTCTGTCTTTGTTTCCAGGTCTTGCTTACCTAACCTATTTCACTGACCTAGTTTTCTATTTTTCTCTAGTACCAAATAGTTTTTGATAATTAGCATTACATTACTTTCCTTGATATTCTAGGCCTTGTGGTCCTTCGTACAGATTTTGTTAGCATTGTGCTTAGTTCTATACAACATCCCCTAATTAATTTAATTGGTATAACACTAAATCTGTAGATGAAATTGGGAATTTTTACTTTATGGGTGTGGCTCAGCCTTAAACATTGAATACTTCTATAATTATTTAAGAGTTCCTTTATTTCTATGAAAATATAGGTCCTGTATATATTCAGATACATTTATTCCAAAACTCCTAATGAATTTTATTTTTTAAAAGGGGGTTTTCTTTCTATCTAATTTTCCTAGTTTTTGTAGTCATATACAGAAATGGCATTGATTTTTTTATTTAGTTTATATCCTGCTACTTTATTGAAGCTATTAATTATCTTGATTGATTTTCAAAATTCACTTGAGCAAACCGTCATATTGTCCTCAAAAAGATATAATTGTACCTTCTCTTTGGCAATGTTTACTCCCTTAATTTATCTTTCTTATTTTCTTATTTTCTTATGTTAATTAGAAAATCTAATATTATATCATAATAGTAGAAACAGTGGGTGTCCTTGCTTCACTTCTGATCTTATTTGGAAAGTTACTACTATTTGTTACAGATAATGCTCATCCTTTCTTTTTAGATGTATGCTTTCAGTTATATTAAGGAAAAGTATTTTCATTTCTATGATTTCTGTTTTCAACATAAATGAATGCAGTATTCTGTTGAACAATTTTCTGTATTTGTTGATATCATCATGTAATTTGAGTTTTTTCTTATCAATATGATTAATTTTCCTACTAGTTTCCTTAATATTGATCCATCCTTGCATTTCTGGTATAAATTCACCTTGGTCATAATGACTATTTTTCTGATATATTGTTTTAGTCCCTTTCCTAACATTTTATCTGTTTTTTGTATAAATATTCATTAGTGATAGTAGTGTATCATTCTTTCTCTGATTTATCCCTCCCTTGTTTGGGTATCAGGAGCATATTTGTTTCATAGACAGAGTTTGGTAAGTTTCCTTCTTTCTCTGTTTTTGATAAAAGTTTACATACCATAGGACATTATTTATTCTTCAAATGTTTTGCAATTGGTTTACAGATTTCTTCTTGGAACTTAGCTTTCTGAGACCATTTGATCAAAGATAGTTGTTTTAACTTATCTCTATTGAGTTTGATGTCAAAGGGTTAAGTATCAGGTTTTTTAGAAGACCTCATTTAAAAAACCCTAACACCAATACCTACAGTATTTGTGATTACATCAGTATGGGTCCTTTCTCTACCAACATAGAAAGTAACCTCCCTATGTCTTAGTAGAAGATTTTAAGTGGTTGTAGTGATCCCCCAAATCATCACATTGCATGCAGCTTGGTGATCCTCAGCATTACCTGACCCAAGATAGTATAAATATGAGCATATGTAGCTATCTATCTGAAAGAAACAGAAAACAAGGTTTTCCATCATGATTATGACTGTTACCACATCACCACAGTCAGAGAAGCAGGACAGATGAGCTTTGGTGGCAAGAAAACAGCAGCTATTGCCCAAAGCTCTAATAAAGGCAAACTTTTCCTTCATTCTGTATTAGTTTGCGGGAAGCAGACAGAAACAGGCCGGCCTTGAATGGTCTTAATGGTCTTAGACCATTGTTGTGGTTGCAGAGCTGATCATCCCTGAGGGATGGAGAAAGGCAAGAAGAAAGCCAAGGTTTCTTGTAGGCTAGGGGTGTTTCACTCTTATTTTTGTATCCCCAGTGCCTAGCATAGTGCCAAGCACATAGTAGATGCTTAATGAATGCTTGTTGATTGAGGTACAAACAGAGAGACTGAGGCACAAACCAAGAGGGACATGGGAAAGGAGGGAATGGTAGAGAAAAGAAGCCTAGATTTGCCAATAAGGCAAATCAGTGTTGTATCAGAAATCTGTTGTCCCCATGTGTCTCTTTGTTACCTTGCTATCCCCTGGGAATGGCTTATTTCTGCAACTAACATAGAAGCTGTGCGCTGACTGCCCAGGTTTTAGGCACAGAGAATGTGTAAGAGCATGCCTAGGTTAGAGGTTCTGGGGTTGTTGCCAGTCAATTGTTCAGTGTCAACACTGAGCCAGGGCTGGGAGAAGCCTGGGGCAGTCGAAAGCTGTGTGAGAAAGAAAGATAAGGTGAGTCTTAGAAAAAGCAATCACTAGCCTGGAAGGATTTGATGCTCAGGCTCAGTTCCTTTTATGTAAATGACCTGGATGATAGATGGGCTCTGAGTGTGTCCTCTCCTCAACCCCATCCCTTAACTCGGCCTGTGATTCTGATGTGTGATAATGGGAGAGAGCTAGGGGGCTGCCCTCCCAGATCTGTTGCCTCTCTGAGCAGTAGTCTCCCTCTGCAAGGCTTCTGGCCTACATGGTTTGTCATAGAATGGGGGGACGGACATTTTAGGTAGGGATATGGAGAGCAGAGGAGGGCCTGGGGTGGGGCGGGGCAGATGAGGTCACCTCTCCCAGCACACAGGGTATTTCCTGCTGCTAATACAGTTCTTGGAGAACTAGACTTGTACTTGGTATCCGCGTACCGCGAATATCTGTCTGCACAATCTCCAGGCCCATTCACTGACCTCGCCTATCTTGGAGAGCTGGTGTCCAACTCTAATGAAACCTTTACCTGGGAATTTGCAAAGAAGATCAGTGCAGTGTGTGAAGCATGTGGCTGGCTTGCTTGGGAGAGGTCGGTACGACCTCTGGAGTCTGCCTCTTCAGCTTCTCTTTCATTTAACTCCTCTCAGTTACCGGCCACGTTTAGACATCTTTTCCTTCTCACCTGGACTATAGCAGTAGCCTTCTAGCTGTTCTTCTGGCCTCAAGGTACCGGCCCTGTGATTTCACTGGTATAGGAACCTCCCAGGTGAGGAAACTCCCTCTACCCGTGCAAATTGGCACCTTCACTGCAACTAATGTCTAAAAAGCTGCCTAGAGCAGAGCATCAAATTCAAATGTAGCCAGGCCATTAACCAATATATAAGGATCCCTGTGGTTGCAGATTGACCTGGAAAACCACATGTTAACATTATCTGTGTTCTATTATATTTTTATTTATTTTGTTAAATATTTCCCAATTAGTGAAGGGAAGGAAATTAAGCATTTATATAACACCTACTATGTGCCAAGCACTTTATAAATATTATCTCATTTGATCCTCACAAGGATTGTGAGGTAGGTGCTGTTATTAAACTTATTTTACAGCTGAGGAAACTGAGGCTAAGTGACTTGTCCAGGGTCACACAACTAGTAAGTATCTGAGGGTGAATTTGAACTTAGGTTTTCCTGACTCCAGGAATTACATTTAATTTTACAATTCCATTTTACAGTGTAATTTACATTTACAATGTAATTAAATGTAATTTAAAATGACATTTTAGCAATTACATTTTAATCTGGTTCCGCCAAACTTGGGAATGGTTGTTAGCCACATATTTGACACCTCTGGTCCAGAGCACTGAAAGATTAAGGTGCTATTATTCCCATTTTCAGATGTTTCTCATCTGAAGGCAGGTAGGTTAAGTGACTTGCCCAGGGTCACACAGCCAGGAAGTGTCTGAGGCCAGATTTAAACTTTAGGTCTTCCTGACTCCATGCCTTTATGCGCTGTGTCACCCCTTAGTGGCCTTGGAAATCTACTTCCTGACCTGTAGGAAATACTCCAAGAACTCCCAAAATGTTGACTGTTTCAGGTCAGATCCAGTAGAAGAACTTTGATTCTTGTGACTCTTTGCTACCTCATCCCACACCTCTGATAGCATGGATACCACGTGGGCCTTCAAAAACCCTACCCAGCAACCAACAAGTCGGACCTCCCTGAAGCATTCAAATCACACAGCATTTCCAATCTCATTACCCAAATCCTAATGTAAGGATAGCTTCTCGAGGTACATTGTGTCTACCACCCACCTGATGTCTGTCCAAGGGCTCAAAAAGTGATCTCACCTGCTGGCAAAGAGAGTAATCCCCACAAAACATATCTCCAAAGTCAAGGGTTTTTCATTTAACAAATAAAAACAAGAAGGGACAACCTATGAAAAAGACATGCCGGAGGTAATGGGAGATGTGGAGGAGAAAGGCTAAGGATCTAAAAATTGAAAACCAGGAAATTGTCATATGAAGCAATGTGGGAAGGGAGCAGGGAGCACTGGTGTCATAAAATTGGATTGTTGATTGATTGATTGATTGATTGATTCAAGGAAGCAATGAATGACTCTCTCTTGTCCTGGAAGCCTATGATGTCAATGACTGCACCTCTACTAGACGTATCTCACTGTTCACATGAAAGCTCACCTACTCGCAGCCTGTAGGAATTGACATTTTTGAGGATGAGGACATTGATAAGATGCTTAATAGTTTAAAGGAAAGAAGAACAAGTAGGAACAGGTTTTATGTGGAGCACTTAACATAACAAGCTACTGGTTTAAACCAATATAAAGATGTGGCCCAGGAGAGAGAAAAGAGGAAGAGGCTTAGTGACCCTTGGCCCTTGAAGAGGCCCTGGCTAAAGACTGGTGCAACCAGGTAGCCAACACTGTGGGAGCAGAACAAGGGGGAAGGTGGTGAGCAGAATGGGCAGGTTACAGATGCAAAGAAAGGACGTGTTTGACTTTATCTTTTTTTATAATATACTAAAGACACTTTAATATCCAATTTGATTTTAAGGATATAGTCTTTGGGCTTATTTTTTTTCTTTTTTATCATTATGAACTTGACAAATAACAGTAGACATGATCATTCAATGATAATAATAATTTATGTCTCTTAAGTTTTGAAAAGCACTTTGCATAGATAATCTAATTTTTTTTTTACAGCTTTATGAGGTAGATGTCATTATTATCCCCACATTACAGGTGAGCAAACTGAGACCGAGAGAAGTTAAATGGCTTGTGTGGAGTTGGACCCATTACAAAGTGTCTGAGGCAGAATTTAAACTCAGTTCTTCCTCACTCCAGGTCTGACAGTTTATCCTTTGCACCACCTAGATATCGCTCACATATAAACAATATAGGAAATAAGGATATATATATATATATGTGTATATATATATATAAAAATATACACATATATATACATATATATACATACATACATATATATATATATATAAATTCAATGCAGTAGTTCACACACCTCCTTACTTGTCTGTGTCTCTCTTGGACCTTATTAAAAGGAAGGAGGAAAAAGAGGGAACCAAGGATCTTCTTCTTGGTGACAAAGACCGGATAGGAGAACAGAACTCCAAAAGCTTATATATTTGTGTCTCACTGTATCAGGAAAAGAAGAGAGGCCAGTAGGATAAATCACCTTGGAGAAAAGAGAACCAGTAAGAGGCAACAGTGAGGTGCAAGGCATTCCGAGTTTCTCTGAAATGAGTCTCATTTCCTCATTGTATCAGGTACCCTGTGCAATGCTCTGCACAAGGTATTGTTGTTGTTCAGTCATTCAACCCTTTGTGACATCATTTTGGGATTTTCTTTGCAAAGATACTGGACTGATTTGCCATTTCCTTCTCCAACTCATGTTATAGATGAGGAAAGTGAGGCAAACAGGGTTAAGCGACTTGTCCAGGATCACTTGGCTTGTAAGTGTCTGAGGCCAGATCTGAACTCGGGGAGATGAGTCAGTCGGCCTGACTCCAGGCCCAGCCCTCTGTGTACTATGGTGTCACATAGCTGCCCGAGTAAGTATTTACAAAATGTCGCTTGAAATCGTATTTGAAATTTGGTTGGTTAGTTTGATGATGAGAAAGAACTATGAGAATATACACAGTAGAACCCCACTCCCTACCCTATAAGGGCCAGAAAAAGGGAAGTAAACTACTCTATGACACTTTAAGGGATTATTGTTATTATTCTGCAGTGACCAAAATTTATCCAAGTCCTAGAATTTAGTGCTGGAAGGGGCCTTAAGAATCAGCTAGTCTGTACCTTTATGCAGAAAATGCTAGGAAAGCTGGAAAACAGTTTGGCAGAAATTAGATCTAGACCAGTATCTCATACCATCTTACCGAGTTAAGCTCTAAATGTATATATGACTTAGACATAAAAGGATAGACATAGAAGATGAGTCATGACACGATGAAATCAGCGGATAACAGAAGATAAAATGGACAATTTTTATTATACAAAATTAAGCAAGTGTTTGCACAAACAAATTTAGTGTAGTTAACATTAGAAGGGAAATGGGTAACTGGGGGAAAATCTTTGTAGCAGCAAGTCTCATTTCCAAGATATATAAGGATTGGATTCAAATTTATAAGACTAAGCACCATTCCACAATATATAAATGGTCAAAAGATATGAACAGATGCTTTTCAAAGGAAGAAATTCAAGCTATCAGCAGTAATGACAAATGTTTCAAAATTACTAATAGTCAAATGCAAGTGAAAGCAACTCTGAGGTCCCACCTCATATTGATCAGAATAGCAAAGATAACAGAAAAGGAATGTGACATTATGAGAAAACAGGCATATTAGGGCTCTGTGGGTTTAGCCATGAACCGGTACAATCTTCCTGGAAAGCAATTTAGAACTCAGCTCCAAATATTACTGAACTGCAAATACCTTTTCACTAGGCTATACCACTATTAGGCCTATCCTGTAAAGAAATCAAAGAAAGGCAAAGTACCCATATACATTCTCCCAGTCTTATGGGTCTGAAACCTTGAAATTGTCTCTGGCTCTTCCCTTTCATTCCCTCTTTTCACCATATCTTGTCAATTTTTCTCTCATAATAATCTCTCAGAAAGACCCTTCCTATCCATTCTTACTGCCAGAATCCCTGCTCTGGTCCTTCATCACTCTCCACCCAAATTACTGTAGTAGCTTTCTAATCAATTTCCCTGCCTCAAATGTTCCCCCTTCAATCCATCCTCTCTACCTCTTCCAGCTCAAATACCTATAGTAATTCACCCTAATCTTGGGGAGAAATGAGGATGTGTGATTATAACTACTCTTCTTAGTCCTGGAGGCCCTGCATAAGGCTTTCTTTTCTCAAAGGCAGCTTGAGCTTGGGCCTGTGACTGAAACGAACTAAGGCTGGTCCTGCCCTTTTCCTAACCATTTGGAAGGATTTCTGCTAAAGATTATTCCTTTTTAAAAATGCTCTGTTTCTTTGAGTCAAACCAAAGCTCCAGTTCTCTGAATATGCCATTGCCACAATTTCTCTGTGACGTGAGTCCGTCTTGATGTGTGGCCTAATTGATAGCTTACAGAGCACTTGTGTTTTCCAGTCTGTTGTTTTCGCTCTGAGCAAAAATTTACTCGGCTGATGAGAATATTTTGACAAGTCTGCCTGTGTGTGTCCAGGAACCGCAATTTGGGGTGAATTTTCTGGCTGCATTGACCCAGTTTTAAGATGTGAAATAGGATGTTCCAAATGTATATGGAAATAATATTGCTCACCTGACTGACTCACAAGAAATAACAAACATAAGAGCCTGTATAGCGCCCAATACGCAATCGCAGTATGGCATGAGGCTTCTAGCTTCCTTAATCTCATTGGCAAAGAATACAAATGTTGTTTACATAAGCCTAGCTCTAACAAAGAGGTTCCTGGTTAAAAAGGACTTTGGTTTTTAGCTTGGTGTAATGGAATTCTTTTTTTTTTTTTGCCAAGTTTAATTGACACCTTTTGTTTTTCACATCACAGTCATTTACCAAGCCCCCAACGACCCTCCACTAGAGCCTTCCCAGGTAACCAAGACCACCATTTAAGCAAACCTGACCAACACAGTAAAGCACGTGTTACAATATATGGAGCATCCTGCTTTCTAATGAAAGGAGAGAAGCATGGTTCATCATCTCTACTCTCATCAGAAATTGTTTGGTCGCCTTTTAGTGTGGTTTTTCTTCACATTATTGCTGTCTTGTATTATCGCACAGTATGATTCCATTGAATTTTCAGAAGATTTCAATCAGTGTTTTATGATCTGTTTGTGCCTTCCAGAGTGCCTATTCTGTCTCAAAAAGTCCTTATCTTGTGGTCCAAAAAGTTTATGTGCACAAATAATTAATTTTCCACAATGAAAGTGTTTGGTTACTTTTTTTTTCTTTTGTGTTCTATATTCCAATAACAGCCTTTTTAGAATTCAGCGTGATTCATATCTCACTGCTTTCATCGCTTGGCTCATTTCTTCTTAAGATTCTAGTCACAGAATGAAATGTACACTGGATTTTATGGATGACCAAAGAAAACTAATCTCTATAATGTACAAAACTGACACATCATTTGCATAGGTGTTTTGTGGACTTTAATTTTTAAAAACCTGGAACTCAACCAATAGCAGCCCTGAACTGTCATTATTTATTAAAGATGCCTTTACCATGGGAGTCTGGAAAAAAAAATGGTATCCTGTATAGTCTGATGGAACATGCAGAGTAATCTGTATCTTGGAGATGCATGGTACCTGGGGATTGTTCTACTAGGGGCCTGAGGCTGGATTAACTCGATTGATTGGGCTGGTCATTTGGGGGGAGAGATTGCCGAACTATTGAACAGTTGACCAGATGGTTCGACTGTAATGATGGCTGCAGCAACTAATTCAGCCATGAAAACAGTTGGATGGATGGGGCTGTGTTAATATAGCCCATCTCCACAAAGTAGGAGATAATACAGCAACCTCAAAATCTGATTTTAGGATGCCACTGAGGCCCCTGGGCCTGATTGGCAGAATAGGATTCATTTTACAGAAAATAATTCTAGCTGGGAGGCATTTTCAAGTTTCCCATGATGCCAATCTATATCCAAAGGGTAGGCTGTGAAAACCACCTCCTCAGAAATGTGTTTGGCACGATTGAGAAGCCTTGAGATCAAGCAAAGTTATAATGGTGATGAACTGCAATATGATAATCCATAATGAATTTCTAGGGAAAGCTTCATGACTCACATGCTCTCTTGTTCCCTTATATCCTGAAGTGAAATGTTATCAAGTATCAGGCCCAAATGAATGACAAGGAGTAGGTGATGAATAATAAGTGAGGAAAATATTCTCAGTGCTTAATCTTCAAGGGCCAGAGCCTGCAGTCCTATGCTTTGCAGCTTAATCTTCCTGTCTCTGTGCCTATCACTCCATACAAAAACCAAAGGTCACGGCCTAGAAAAAATGATTCTTTGTGACGGGAATTAGGAGTTAAAAACTTGCATCTTGAAGTGAGTACAGAATGCTAGAGCTGGAATGGCCCTGAGATGATCCAATCCAACCCTATCATTTTAGAAATTAGAAAAGAGAGGCCCAGAGTGGTGAAATTACTTGCCCAGGGTCACACTGATAGTAATTGGCAGAGCTGGGACTGAAACCCAGGTCTTCTGACTCCTGGCACTGTCAGTGCATGCTCTACTCCATCCCACTGGCTTTGTCATCCTTGTACATTTCTCAGTTGGGATTCCTGCATACAAAAGGCATTTTATATTCTTCTGCTTATCTTAGAAAAGACTGAAAACTAATTTGTACCCATTTAAAGAACTATGAGAAACTGTTTCTCCAATTTTTGAAACCTGATGAATCAATCATTGAAATCACCCTACTGAATTTGCCTTTTTATTCCAATTTGGTTCCAGAATGGAATAAGAAGACTTAAAGACTAGTTGAGCAAAACCAAGTAGGGCCTATGAATTATCCATCCAGGGCTCCAAGGGAAGCAGGCACAGACGATTGAGTTGGGAGCTGAGTGTGATCGGGAGAGTTGTGGAAAGTCAAGTTTGGATGTTCTGGAGGAGTCTGCCGAGGGACACTGACAGAGGCAGAGCCTTTGTGAAGTTCACTGGACCAATTTCAGTAGCTGGGAGCAACGGTAAGTATGTGGGGGTGGGAGATAATCTGTATGGGTGTTCTTGGCTGGCCAAGAAAAATGATTAGTATATTATAGGTGCATCCTGAGGCAAATACAGCAAATGACAACAATAACAGAGTGTTCATTTTATGATGTTGGACGCATCTCCAGGAGCACATTCAATTAAAAATCCCTTTAGAAAAAAATGTTCAGCTTTGACGATGGCTCCGCCTGCCCAGCAGCGCTATCTGAACAAAAGCTATCTGTGTTGCAAGTTGATGAATTGTCGATTTAGTTCTTATTTGCAAATTGCCAGCTGAATTTAGAATTAAAAGCATCCATTTTCTCAGCCATCCTCCATTCTGAGCTGTTTCTAGTGTGTTCAGTAGTTGAAGAAGGTCTTTTGAGGCAAGATGTGCTTGCCCTGGACTATCGCTTGATGTCTCTTCTCGTTATCGCTCTCTTGTGCATATTAACATTATAATGTGTCCATTTGGAGGGAAAGGCATTTGGACTAAAAGAAGGGTTAGGAATATGTGGTCTCCTACTGCTCAGATTGTCCCAAAGTCTGTAAACGATAAACCTTTGATTCATCTGAATTAGAGTGGCCAAGTGGTGAATAGGAGACAGCGGAGATGAGATGGAAAAGACATGAACCTGGGAGTCAGGGCCTTAGGCCCTCCTCCACCAGAAAGTCATTGTGGGACCATGTGCACGAGAGAGAGAGAGAGAGAGAGAGAGAGAGAGAGAGAGAGAGAGAGAGACAGAAACACATACGGATAATAATATGGAGGGGGAGGTTGTGGGGATGAGGTTCCCAGGGTTATTGTGAGGATCAAATGAGAGACTGCAGATTGGAGGGCTTTCATCACAGAGACTTCTTACTCTATAGCTCTGTTCAAGAACCTTGTTAGATTCAGTTTAAAAGTGTTTTAAAAATGTCTGTTCTATTATAATTGAGATTTGTGTGACTGCAAGCTATAGGTGAAGCAAGTTGGGCTCCCCCCTTGGTAGAATGTGTGTGTGATACTGACAAAGACACCGTTTAATTCCTGGCAGATCCCCAGCTTCAGAGGGAGAAGAGATAGAGTGAGGGACAACAGACTGACTGTTCTAGGTGCTCTTAGAACAGAGGGACAGCAGACTGACTGTTCTAGGTGCTCTTAGAGCAGAGGGACAGCAGCCCTTAGATTAAGTGTAAGCATAGAGAGATGAACAGGTCCTATAAGGATTTTGATGACAGGTGAAGGTACAGAAGCACTAGACTGTGTATATGTGTATGTATGTATGTGTGTATGTGTCTATGTGTATATAAATAATTTCCCAGACTGTGTACTTTTGACCCTCAGTGAAAAGATTCAAGTTTAATTGAAAGAACTGTCTTACTCAAACCTAGGGATTACAGGATATTTGGATTTCTTTCCATTTTGTTCTAATCCTAAAGTCTTCATTAAAAAGGTGGTCCATAGTATTGTCAATGTTTTTGGTTAACTGTTTAAATCAAGAATTTCATTTTTGCCTAATTGCATGGGGATAAAATATGCCAGTACTTGTGGGCGCAGGCCCTAAGAGGAGCTGGCCTCCTAAATGACAGTAAACATAACACCACTATGCACAAGATCAATTCTGTTTCTGCAAAGGAGAAAAATCCCTGTGAGTAGTCACAGCTAAACAGTGGTCTAGGTTTCTAGGCAAAGTTATGAGGAGTGATGAAGTTTCTAAGTCCCATTGTGCTCATCCTGTCCTTCCAGTACTTGCAAAGACTTTAGGAAAATCCTTAGGGCATTGGCCCTTTCCACTTTTCTCAATGCTGGTTAGCTCCTTCCTAGCAAGCTCCACCTTCTGTAGTTGCTTCGCATGTAAGTGTTCACATTTTTAAAAAAATGCACACCATTGTCCTTCAAACAGGGATCCCTATGCAAGCTCTAGAGTCATTAAGAAAGTGAGATGGACAGTGTTTCACTTAGCTTTAGCTCACTGACTTATTTACCTTAGGCTTACCCTGGTATTTTTTAAGCCCCAGGCCAGGACTTAGCAAGACTTGGGCCAGAGGTCTCCCTTCCTAGATCCCTGATGCCAGCCCCAGGGGGTGTAGAATCCTGGAGAAGACCCAAGGAGCCTTAGAGATAAGTGGAGACCCAAATCTCCTGGAAAAGACCAAAATATACTCAGAGTGTCTGGCATTTTCTAAGGAGATGGCCGTTCAAGGGTCCTGAACAAATGGGAACTTGGTCATTGACATTAGGCAACCAGCTCTGTTCTAAACTTGAGTGCTCTACCTGGGGCTCCCAGCACATCACATGGTTGCTTTGTGGAGGATGATTTTGGGGAGGTTTGGATGAGGTTCACACTGGATGACAAGGCATGTGTGAGTCGCAATCTGCATTATTGGAGGGAGCCAAGCCAGGAACTACATAGAAAATGGGAGTCACTGAGTGAGCGACAAGTAACAAGATAGCAGTAGGAATAATTTTCAAGCAGAAAGGCCAAGGCTTTGTGTAAGGAAGGAAAGCTGCACTTCCTTCATCCAAGTTGCAGAGAGAGACCTTGCCCATGCTTTCTACTTGATCTCGTGAGCTCGATTTCCCACACTACTTTGAGGGAAACGTTAGCTTAGGATCTATTCTGGGCTCTATTCTGTTTAATATTTATAGTAATGACTTGGATAAAGGCATAATTGCTATGCTTTTCAAATTTGAAGATGACACCAAGTTGGATAGAGTAGATAACACTTCGGATGACAGGATCCAAATAAGGTCAAGAATGAGTTTGACGGGCTAGATCACTGGGCTGATTATTTTAGAATGAAATCCAGAATGGAAAAATGGCAAGTTGCAATTGGGTTCAAAAATTCAGCTTCCTAAGTATAGGGTAAAGGGAGGCATGATGCTTTAGACAGCAGGTGGTCTAAGAAAGAGCCAGGGGCTTTAGTGGACCACAGTTTCAACATGATGTGGGAGTCAGCAAAGCTAATATGATCATTAGCTGCCTTAAGAGAAGCTTTGGGTTGTTCTGTCATTTTTCAGTCATGTCTGACTCTTCATGACCCCATTTGGGGTTTTTCTATGCGAAGATACTGGAGTACTTTGCCATGTTCTTGTCCATCAAAGAAGGTGAGCTTCTAGGCCCTTTACACCTTACCCTGTCAGGCTGGATCTAGACCAACATTTACAAAGGATTTGGATAAACTGGAGAGCATGCACAACAGGGAAGGAGCTTCAGGCCATTCCTGAAGAGTACAAGTTGAAGGAGCTGGGGATATTTAGAACACTAAGGCGTTGGAGCATGGATATGGCCCCTCTAGGTAGGTATTTGAAGAGCTTTTATGGGGAAAAAACCTCGGAAGACAGAAGCAGGAACAATGAGCAGAAGTTACAAAGAGGCAAATTTAGGATTAGTATCAGAAAAAAAAATTCTTAAGAGGCTGGGCTGTGCAGAAATGAAATGGGCTACCTTAAGAGGTTAGAGGGTCCTAGGTTTGGAGCTGGGAGGTACCTCCGAGACTATCTGGTCTAACACCCACCTTTTTCAAGTGAGGAAATGAAAGGTTAAATGACTTGCAGAGGAAGTAAGAGACAAAGGCAGGATTTGGGCCAGAATCTTGGACTCCAAAGGTGCCATCTTTCCCCTCTACCATGCTGTCTTTCATTCCCTTTCATTCTCCTCCATTGGAGGTCTTCAGGGAGAGATTGTATGATCACTTGTCAGGTATGTTATAAAGCAGATTCTTTTGGAGTATGGGTTCAACTCTCCAACTCTATGACCCTGTCAGTTTTCTGTTTATTTCTGTTTGTCTTTTATTCCTATCTTGATGAAAAATAATTTACTGTTTTGATGCTATTTCTTGTCTGTGTCTGTTACATATGGTGAATAATGGAATACCTAGACTGGCATTGTCATCAAAAAGTTACAGTTTTCTAATTGTGTAGGGATAAAGTGGTCCAGATAGGTACATTACAGTTGAACATCCCCCCAATTTGAATTTGAGTTCATGAGCGTCCAGGGCTGATTGGACTTTTCTACTAAATAATATTAAATAGCCCTCAAGCACACAAAGATGACCCCTGTATCCTTTCCTCTGAGGTCCAGTTCCCAACCCTCCCCCTGACACATGACCTCTTCTCTACACTGTATTTAACAATTATCATAAGTAGCCATCTTTGGGCACGAAAGTCTGTGATCTAGGAAATTCTAAGACTCCTCCTAACCTTACCCCAACCCCTACCTTTACTGTATTTTATCAGTTGCTTTCTCTCCCTGTGATTTTATGGTCCAATTGGAGTCAGGAAGACCTGAATTCTGACCCAGACTCAGACACTTCCTGGCAGAGTGACCCTAGAAAGTCACTGAACCACTTTAGACCTCACTTTCCTCACCTATAAAATGATGGAGTTGAATTCCATAGCCTCCAAGGTCCTTTCCAGCTCTAAATGTATGATTCTGCAACTTTACCTAGATCAGCCTTAAAATGAAGCTTCCTTGCAAACAGAGAGGGCTGACAAAAGGAGCTCCTGCTTAGCTTTTTGCCTTGATTGACATGTTTTTCCCTGCAAACCTACTCTGTGTATAGGGGCTGAAGCCCCCTGGACCCTGTGCCAGCAGTGGCACTTGTCCTACAGTGGTTACAGCCCTCTAGACTCATTGAGCACTGTCTACCTATAACTCTCAGTGGGCATTTTTTATTACTTATCATTCCTGCTCTTTGCTAACAAACGATGCTCATTAACACGACTGTTTCTGAAAACCTCTTGGTGCTAAAACCGTTGTGTAGAACGGGGCAAAGCCTCCCCAAAAGAAGGTTTTACAAACTGACGAACAGGTGAATTTTTTTATTGAGGAGAAGAACTCTCGACCTGACATTTGGGAGCTCTTCAAAATAATGAAGCAAAAATTCAAGAAATTATTTGGTAAAATGTCACTTGGATGAAAGCTGTGTTCCATTTGGACCTTTGTCTCGCCTCACATTTCTTCTCTCCCTGTTTGGAAAAAAAAGAGAAAGAAGTCTTCCCCGTACATCCACAGTCTGCAGGGTCGTTCTTTTTCCAGTATACTTCCACCATAATGGGGTGAGAGGAGTTGGAGTTGCAGTGACTTTCTGGTTCTTCCTCCCTGACCCCCAGTGCTTAAGCTAGCAATCTGAAACCTGAAAAGAAAGAAGATCCTAGATCATAATGCCTTCTGCAAGGATGGTGTCCTAGAGTTGGCAAAGAGCTCTCACACCACACGTTGTCTCACTGGACCTTTGTAACAGCCCTTTCAAATCATCTCCATCATGCTTCTTTTTATAGTTTTTTTTCCCCATAATTTGCATCCCAGTCCCCTTATTTGTGTCCTCCCAATGGAAGGAGAGATCATTTAAAGCTGCCTCTATTTCTCACAAGCTTTATTCATTCAATAAAAATTGTTTGAGTACCTGCTTTGTGTAAGGCCCTGTGTTAGGTCCTGTGGGGGAGACAGCCTTGTTTTCTCCATAGCGGTGAGTAACAAAGTCCCTTCCTTTGGTCATGCTTTGCTGCTTAGGCCAGGCTATATTGTGACAGAGAAAGAGTAAAAAATAAGGCCAGGGAGATGACCGAAAAGGGATTGAAAGGTGACTGAGTGGCCTAGGAGCCAGAAGAGTCAGGGGCTGGAATCCAAATTCAAATTCTGAGTCCATTACTTGCAAGCTATGTGACTTTGAGGAAGTTCACTGCCTCCTCTCTATTAGGAGATGGGAAGGGAGGGGCAGGAGGGAGAAGGGAATAAGCATTATATAGCACCTACTATGTGCCAGGCACTATGCTAAGTGCTGTCTTACAAATATTATCTCCTTTGATTCTCACGCTCCTGGGAGGTAGGTGGTATTATGATCCCTATTTTACAGTTGAGGAAACTGAGGGAGACAGAGGTCATTAAGTGACTTGCCCAGGGTCATGCAGCTAGTAAGTACCTGAGGCCAGATTTGAACTCAGATATTCCTGCTTCATCAACTGCCTCTGTGTATTGCCCTCAGTTGCTTTATCTGCAAAATGGAGCTAATAATAATAGTTCTGCTTTCATCTCAGGGAAGTCATAAGGATCAAATGTGTACAGGAAATGGTGCAAGAAGCTACCATCAAGGCAATGTATGATCAGCAGAGGAAACTGGACCATTGTGCAGCGAGGGAAGAGAGGTACAGCAGCTTGAAAGGTGCCCTGGTATCCGTGAAACAATAAAAAGAGTTTGAAGGGGGCTCACAGTGCATTTCACAGGGCCTCGAAGAAGATTGATTGGTGGCCATGAACAAGAATGGCACAGGATAAGAAGGCATGGCTGTGTAATAGTCTGCCCTGTGAGGGTGATTGCCCACCTTGATAGACCATGTATCTGATGGCATATTGATGGATAGAGATGGAACGAGATCAATTCCAGAAGTCATTGGTTTAAATGAATATGTTCATGACTTTGCTCTAATATACCCAAGTTAGCTCTTACTTCTCCTTGGAAAAAGTAACTCTTTTCCTCCCTATTTCACCCATCTTATTCATAGCTGCCTTCTTGGTAAAATTTCTTGAAAAGAATCACGGTGTAATAAAAAGAGCCAGGACAGCCAGGGGTCTTGTCTTGCCTCCACCACCTTGAACCAGTCACGTCCCCTCTCTGGGCTTATCTCTTCCTCCGTAAATTAAGAGTGTTGGCTGAGATGATGTGTGGCCGTTCTCAGGAGTCTGTGGATCATTGAAAAATCACAAATCGCTTTGCCCTGAGGTAAGGGCACTTGGAGCTTCTCATCACTTCTCTTAACTTCCTTCCATCCACTTTATCACTAATCTTTCTTTGGAAACCCAACCAACCTCTCGGGGACAGCCCTTAGAGATTTTCAGGGGAACTGAAAAGAAACATTGGCACTGCTGCCTGGCAACCCCAGTCACTGTCCGGGGTTGTTCTAGCCCCACTTGGCATGTAAGTATGGGTTTGGCCAAGTGTCATTTGGACTTCAAGAAAGCTCTGTAATTGTGACGATTCAAAGGTCACTTAAAGGTGTGGTGAGTGGTACGATGGACTTTGATGAAGGCATCTGGCATTCAATTTCATGTTCTCCAGGTTGTTCACTGCGTGCATTGGGTTGCTGCATTCCCTATATGCCAGTCCATTAACTCAACAAGCATTTGTTAAGTGACTTTCTGTTAGCAGGCCATAGTGCTGTGCACTGGGGATACAGAGACAAAAGGGAAATAGGCCCTGCCCCCTTCAGGAGTCGACATTCTCTGGGGGGAGACGTATGTCTGTATGTGTGTATATGTGAATGTATGCATGTATGTGTGTGTACGTCTGTGTATGTATATACACACAAACGTATACACACACACATATATGTACACACACACATGTATATACGCCTATACCATACAAAATATAAACAAAATCAACATAGGGTAATTTAAGGGGAAGGTACTACTAACTTGGGGTAGTCAGGAAAAGCTTCTTACAGAAGGTGGTATTTGAGCTGAGCTTTGAAGGAAACAAGTGGTTCTAAGAGATTCCAGGAATGGGGTACACTCAGTGCAAAGGGCCCAAGATGGGATACAGAAGAGACAGTAAGAAGGCAGGTCCAACTGGCCTGAAGAGAATGTGAAATGGGGTCATATTGTGTCAGAGGGCTGCAAATGCACACTGGGATCTGGTCTGAAAGAGCATTGGATACCGGACAGACGAATTTCTAGCTGATCCTTGAGTTGATAGGGAGTTGTTCATGGTTATTGAACAGAGAGCAACATGGCCAGACCTTTGCTAAAGGAAGTGCTAAAAGCATTTTCCTAAAGGAAAATAACTTTGGCAGCCGTGTGGAAGATCGATTGGACCCTGGGGAGACTGAGGCAAGGAGATAGGTTTGGAAGTTATAGTTCCTCTGAGAGGGAAGAGAGTGTGCAGTAGAACAGTGGCTCTGAGGGGACAGACGATGATGAAGGAGAGAGATGCTCTGGAAAGAGAAATGGCCAGGTTTGGCAATGAATGTCTTAGTTTCCCTTTATGTAAAATTGGACTGATTGAATGCAATTCCTCACAATTAGCCAAGTATCTCAAGGGAAATTCTGAGATCTTGAATTACCTCACTTGGAAGGGACCTAAGTGACCATGTAGTCAAGCTCACACCTGACCAAGAATCCCTTTTCTGACACCACTGAGAAATGATTATCCAGCCCTGGCTTGAAGACCCCCTGGGAAGGGGGAAGACTCCATTCCACATAAGCCTGACTCTGATTGTTCGGCAGGGTTTTCTCATGTCAAGTCTAAGCCAGCTTTCCCACTAGTTTAATCCACTATGCCCAGTTCTGCCTTTTGGGCCCGAGCAGAAGCCTAGTCCCTATTCCAGGTGGCGGCAGCCCTTGCACTTCTTCCCTGGAGGCACTGTAGGCCAGGCCATCCTTAGAAGCTGATGGGAACTTGTCGATGTGCTGACATTGAGGTACAGTTACAAAACTGGGAGACTTTCACTCCTTGCTTCCTCCTCTGGGGCCAAACACAACGAGTCTTCTCTTCTCTAAGTTAAATAACCCCAGTTCCTCCAGCCAATCCCTGTGTGGCATGGACATGGAGCTCTTCACTCTCCTGGTTGCCCTTCCTTCTAGAAACATGGCACCCACAGTGAACCCAGCACTCCAGATGCGTTCTAACTAGGGCAGAGGGATATCCTCTCCTTCTTACTGAACAGTATGCCTAGTAGTGAAGATTAAGATTGCTTGACTCCCATGCATGCTTTTGCTTTTGCAGTTTTCATTTCTTGGTGGAGAGGTTAAAGCAGCAGCAGCCCAGTATGTAGGTCTGAGTCTCTTATTTCCTACTTCTCCACCTTGGCCCTGAGGAACCACTGCAAACTTATCCTCCCTTAAAAGCTGATGAGAGCTTGGCTTTGTGCTAAGCACAAATTTTTTTTCAGTTATACCTTGGAGATTATTTCTAAGGAGACAATCAACTTGGAAATCTATTATTTATCTATAGATATTTATCTATCTATACAGCTAGCTAGGTGGTACAGTGGATACAGCGCTGGACCTAGAGTCAGGAAGACTCTTTTTCTTGAGTTCAAATCCAGCCTCAGACACTTCCTAGATGTGTGACCATGGGCAAGTCACTTTACCCTGTTTGCCTCAGTTTCCTCATCTGTAAAACAGGCTGGAAAAGGAAGTGGCAAACCACTCCAGGATCTGTGCCAAGGAAACCCCATATGGAGTCACGAAGAGTCAGACACAACCGAAACGACTGAATTACAGCATTTATCTATCTGGTTTTGGAAAACACTTTTTTAAACTTAACGAGCCCACTATTTCAACTTATGCCTTTAAAATAGGGATAAAAATGGATTGTGCATGGTGATGAAACAAAACCATTGCCCCATTCCTGTTATTTTCAGCTAACAAACTGATCAATGCCATTTTCAAGGAGCATAGATGGATATGCTAAGGAGCTACGCTTCTAGTATAAGAATGCCTTCCACCAACACTTAGTAGATCATTTACTTCAAGCTAGGGTGGAAATTAGAGGTCATCTTGGCTAATTGTTTTGTTTTACAGATAAGAAAATTAGGGCCCGGAGAGGTAAAGTGATTTGCCCAAGGTCATCTGGGGAGTAAGTGGCATAGTCAGAATTTGAACTCAAATCCTTTCCTCTCAATGGATCTTTTCCATTACACCACAACAGAGATAGTCCAACCCCTTCATTTTACAGGTGAAGAAACTGAGGCTCAGAAAAGTAAAATGATTCAAGCAAGGTCATATAGATAGTTAATGGCAATTTGGATTTGAATTCGTTTCTTGTGACTCTAAATCCAGTTGTCTTTCTATTATACCAGGAGGTATAATGAGGGAAAGGAGGTTCTAATTCCTACAGTGCTGCCTGGGGTGCATAGAAACAAAGTGATTTGCCCTGAGTCGCGTAACTAATAAGTATCAGAGGCAAGATTTCAACTGAGATCTGTCCTAGCTCCAAGCTTAGGCCTCTATCTAGTATGCCGTACTTCCTCACTTCGAGGGACCGTACGACTCTGAAGCCTGACTTGTCATATCATTAGTGTTGTTTGGAGTCGATCCAAAGTTGGAAACATCATTAGAGAACTGACTGTCTACCCTCAATTATCTAGTGTTGGAAGAAATAGAAAAAAAAATCAATTACTTTGGAAAATTTGGGAGCACCGAGCTTCTGTATTGATCTCCAAGTCACAAGCTGTCACTGGGGTACAGCTGTCACACTCTTTTTCATTGGCTCTATTCCTTAATTAAATCCCAAACTGAGAGAAGATCAAGGCACGGGTAGGGGGAAAGGAGGGTGGGTGGGCAGCAGCAGTATAAGGAAATGTGGTAACTGCCAAGAGAAGCCAGTGACGAGGCCGCCCCTGTAACCATGGCTACAGGACTTCAAAGCTACCATTTTCACAGGAAGAAAATGCAATCCAACAGTTGTTTTGGTTCAAAAATATTTTTGACTAGCTGGTATATTGTTTCCTAAAATCACAGGATCCTGAGTCAGCATGGTGTGTTTGATAACGAAACACCCTCGGAGTCAAGAAGTCCGGGGTCCAAGCCTTGCCTCTAATACATTGGCTGTTCGACCATTACTTCTCAGGGCCCCCAGACAACTCTGTACAATAGTTCTTGACCTGGGATCTGTGGTATTTATTTTTTACAAATATTTTGATAACCTAGTGTCATCATAATTGATTTTGTTTATATTCGTATGTATTTTGTTTTGTTTTCGTTCATTTGTTTTTGTTTTCATTCATTCATTTATCTGATCTCCTTGAGTTCCTTGGCTCCTGCCAGCAGAATCGCTTTGAGTGTCATCCCTGATATTGGCGATTCTGGAGATAGTGTAGATTTCAGGGTCTCCTGGGGAACTGGGGATCTGGGGATCTTTGTTCATCAGGAGGTCCAGGTGTCTGATTCAGTCTGGATATGCTGATTTTCTGAAAGGACGGAGTCCATGGTAGTAAACATAAAAAAGTCACTGGAAGTAAGTGTCCAGCTGAGCAAGGAAGAGGTGGCACCTTTGCAGGATTAGGCAGGGAGTTGGCGTTCAACTTTATCCCCCCCTTTGCCTACAGAGACTTTGAAGTTCATTCCCTCAGACCTCGTAGGCTCTATCATTACCCACTCCCTTGGATGGCAGAAGAGGTGCCCCTGTCATGCATCTAGTCTCTGCTGCTGGGAGAGGCTGAGACCGGTGGATCACTTGAGTTCAGAGGTTCTGCATTGCAATCATGCTGAAGTTGATCTGGTGTCTGAACTAAGTCTGTCACGAGTATCATGAGCCCTTGAGAGCAGAGGGCTACCAGGTTGCCTAAGGAGAAGTGAACCAGCCTATGTCAGGGAAACAGAACAGGTTAAAGTTCCCATACTGATCAGCATTGGGTGCAGGCTTGTGAATGGCAAACTGATCCAAGTGAGGAAGAGAGAGACCCAGTCTCAAAAAAAGGAAAAAAAGTGCCCCTCATACTAGTTGTGAATCCTTACTCTGGATTCTAGATTTTCTTTCTTTCTCCGAGACATTTGTCCTATGTTTCCCCCTCCTCTTGTAGTCAGATCAGTCCCCTGTATTCCACACCCATGCCTTAACCTACCTGTAGATCACTGATACTTGAGTGGCCCGCTGTCCCTTCAGTTTCCTCCTCTATAAAATGAGACAATTGGATTAGATGACTGATGTCTCATCTAGTTTGGAGGGGATTATGAATATGAGAACCTGAGCCACAGACGATCATGGCTTTGTGACCCTGTGCAAGTCACCTCACTACTCTTTATCTCAGTTCTCTCATCTGTAAATGAGGGTAATAGTAGCACCTACCTCCCAGGGTTGCTGTGAGGATCAAAGGAGATAATGTTTGTAAAGTGCTTTGTAGGCCTAAAGTACTACATAAAGGCTAGCTACTGTTATTATTTAGGCGACTTTCGTTTGTAAACTTTGCATGAATAAATTTGGAAAGAGAGACCAGGGTGAATATTGACTATTTATACCTTTTGTCATCATTAACAGTTTTCTGGATGTGAGGTGAACCTCAGAGGTTTTTCAAGAAACCTTTCATTTGATTGTTGGTGGTTTGCATGTCTTTTGAGAATCATTTGATCGTATCATTTGATCACTTATCCATTGGGGACTGGCTCTTGGTCTGAGATACTTGTATTAGTTTTTTATATATTTTGTATATCAGGCTCTTGTTGGAGATATTTGATAAGAAAGGTTTTCTAATTCAGTGCTTTCTCTTTTTGTCTTAGTTGCATAGATTTTGTTTATACAAGAGCATTTCAATTTCATGTAATTGATATGATCTATTTAATCTTTTTGCCTCTATTACTTATTTGGTTAAGAATTCTCCCCACAGCCACCTCCGTAAAGGCACTTGATATAATTTTCCTCTAATTTATTTAATGGTGTGGCCTTTAATCTCATTCAATCACCAAGTATTTATTAAGCACCTGCTATGTATCAGACACTCTGCTAAGCCCTGAGGATACAAAGAAGAAAGTGAAGCAGGTCCTTTATCCATTTGAAGCTTATCATGCTCTGTGGTATAAGATGTTCATCTTAGCCTGATTTCTGCCAAACTGCTGTCCAATTCTTCCAGCAGTTTTGGCCAAATGGGGAGTTCTTTTTCAAGTCGTTGTTTGGTAAGTCTTAGATTTATCTAATACTGGACTATTGAGTTCAATTGTCACTGCGTGAATTTTTAAATAAGAGAAAGAAATTAAAATCATGAGCTGGATGAAGAAGAGACAAAATTATCCATATCTGCTGATGACATGTTGATTTACTTACAGAATCCTAGAGAATCAGCAAAGAAGTTGAGACTATAATTTCAGTAAAGTGACAGTATACAAAATAAACTTTCAACGTGGGCATATCCCTGCTTTGCTTTTACTTTTGAAAAGTTTCTGGTGTTTCTCCATTGAATGTGATAGCTAGTTTTAGAGATATACTTTTTATCATATTAAAAATGATCCTTCTTAGCCTGTGTTTTGTAATATTTGTAACATAAATCCATGTCATCCTGGCACTGGGCCTTTTCACTAGCTGTCACTGATGTCTGGAACTCTTTCCTACCTCACTTCTGTCTCCTGCCTTCCTTTAAGATTCAGCTCAAATCTCATCTTCTGCAAGAAGGCTTTCCTGCTTCACCTTTTCCCCTCTTCCTCCTGCCTTTCCCTCTGAAATGACCTTTCATTCACACTGTCTGTATCTTGTATGTACATCGTTGTTTCCATCTTGTCTCCTCCCCTCTAGAAAGTGAGCTCCTTGAGGGCAAGGACAGTGTTTTTTTGCTTAGTATAGTGCCTGGTGGGTGCCTAAATGCTTGTTGACTGATAATGAGCTTTATGCTTTATCAGAGGCTCTTTCTTCATCTACTGAAACAATTATGTGCCTTTCCATGATTTTTGTCTTTAATATGCTCGTGTGGATTGTTGAACCACCCTTTCATCCCTGGTAGAAATCCACCTTGGTGTGGCTGTATTGCAGTCATCTTTCTTGTCAGGATGAAAAAAATGAAATCATTATTCATTAGTGATATTTGCTCTCTAGTTCTTTCTCCTTTTTCCTAGTCTCCCCTGGTTTAGGTATCAGGAGTATATATGGCTTGTAAGAAGAATTCGGAAAAAATATCTTTCTCAGTGTTTGAGAATAATTTGTCTAGTAGAGATATCTAGTGAATTTTTAAATGATGAGAAAATTCTCCTGTAAAACCATCCTGGACCAGATTGTTGTGTTTTGTTTTCCCCTTTGCTAGTTCTTTCACAGCTAGTTCAAGGTCCTTTTCTGAAACTGGATTGTTTAACATGTCTATTTGGTATTCTACTAATTTAGGTGTTTTGTTAGCTAGAAATAGCTAATCGTCTCTTTCAAATTCTCAGTTTTGGTGGCACATAACTGGGTATATAGTAGGCTCAGATAATTCTTGGGATTCCTCCTCTGTTGTGATTTCACCTTGTTCATTTTTTATTTTGTTAATTTGATTTTACCTCCTCTTCTTTTTAATCTGGTTACCCAAAGGTTTATTGACTTTCTTAGTCTTCTTGAAGAATCAGCTTTTAGTTTTATCGTTCCAACAGCCCTTCAGTTTTTCAATTTATCCATTTTCCCTCTAGTTTTCAAGATTTTTTTCTTTTCTGCTTTTTGGGAGGTTTATTGATTTGTTGATTTTAAAATAATTTTTAAATGGCCTACTCAGTTCGTTAATCATTCCTTTTTCTATTTTTTTAATGCATGTTCTCAGGGACATACTTCTTTTTTTCTTCCTCTGGGGAAATGGATATTGACTTAACTGCCATCAAGAGTAAGGTAGCATGTTAGGTATCATGGGGTATACATGATATGAACCAGAGCTGACATTTCTGGAGCATGTTTGTGCTTTTGGTCCATTGCGTCACAGAACTCCCATAGTCCCTCTATAGGGTTGGTGTTATTGATAACCCTATTTTACAGAAGAGGAAACAGAGGCTCACACAGCTGGAATGGCATACCTGGAGTCAATTTTTTAGTTTTTTGTAGACTTGGATTTACATAGCTAGTAGCTGTGTCTGTGGCAGGATTTGAACTCAAGTGTTCTTGACTTCAAGTCCAGCATTCTGTCGACTACCCACTATACCTGCCCATGAGGAACTTGTGCAGTGAAAAGAATACTGGATTTAGAAGCAGAGGACATAGGTTTAGATTCCAGCTTGGCCACTTACTATGGGTGTGTGGCCTGGAGCAAATGGTGTCCCTGATCTGGGTCAGTTTTCTCTGAAGTAAAACAAGGGCAGAGCTGTAGCAACCTTCCAGCTCTGAGACGATGGCAGTATGATTTAGGAAAAGAGAGAAGACACAGAGATGCTTGAATAGGAGAAGCACAACCCAAATACTTAGGGATGGGTCTTTGCAAAGAGGGAAAGACTAAGTGGAGACCAAGGAAAGCTTCATGGAAATGGTAGCATTCAACTTAGATCATGGATCGGTTTTGTATCTGTGACAGAGATTACTTACAGGGCCCTTGGCCCTAGAAAGTGGCTGATAAATATTGGTTGGATAAGCACACCTTTGCATTCAGGCAATGTTTTGCTTTGATCCCATGAAAAGTACCCTGGATTTGGAATCAGAGGACTTGAATCTCGGCTCTGACATTATTACCTGCATGACCTTGGGCAAGTCACTTCCCTTGTCTGGGACTCAGTTTCTTCCTGCCGACTAGATGAATGACCTGTAAACTCCTTTCCAGCTCTAAATCTTGGATCGTGTTTTTCTGATATCCAAGACACTAGTCCTGAGGTCCATCTCCTCGATTCTGTATATATTGCTTAGGACTCACTAAGGTGAAAACTTAGCTCCCTTAATTATAAAGGTTTATGTTGGCAACCACTTAGTTCCTATGGTTACATATCAAAGAAATTATAAAATAGCCTCTTCAGGGCTTTGGGAACAGGAAGAAATTGGCTGTTATAGAATTCATGAATGCTAATAACTCATTTACTTATAATGCTTATAATTAATTGGTCTAAAATCATCTACTGCAGGCTTAAAATGAATAGGATATTTAAAGGTCATCATTTCTCTCTGCTCACATTGAAGATTCAAATTCAACAAAAAATACCTTGCAGATAATCAGTTCAAATATTTCCAATTATTTTCTAGCTAATCTTGACCTAACATTGTAAGTGATCTATCTATCTATCTATCTATCTATCTATCTATCTACAAATAGACAGATAAATGTTCATTTGATATCTCTTAAATTTTGTGATTCATACTGTATGATTAAGTTATTAGACAATCCCACATTCTCAAGGCTTAAGGGTCACGTGGATTTGCCAGTAATTTCAGGGACAAAGAGAAGCAGGATGAATCATTTACTCACTAAGGGAATTTCTTTACAGAGAGCAACAGATCTTCAAAGTTTTTTTTTTTTCTCACTAGAAATTGCCAATTGATACTATGTCTTAAATCATGTTTTAATGCCAAAGATATAAAATCTAATGAGAAGGTCCTTTTGTAAGTGGCAGATGTACCATCCAGCAGCTAGTACAGAGAAGACCAAAGCAACATGGCTGCCCCTCCCACTTTTGCCTTCACAGTCTCAGCAATGATGCAAAAAGAAACCATTTCAAACACAAAGAAACTAGGGACTTTTAAAGCCTGGCAAGTTTGCCTTTGCTCCATCAGCTTGTGTTTGCCTGGTTAGTATCATGAGGCTGCCCATTTCCTCCTAGCTACTTGGCCTTCATTGTGTGGAAGCCAGGTACTGGTGGCTGTGTTGGTGCCCTGTCTTATGGCCTCTTTGTCTGAACAGCTTGGCTCCCAGTAGGTGTGGATAATGGAGTCAAAGGTCATAGCACATCCTTTTTACCTAAATATTCCTGTTCTTTTGAGAAAAAAAAAACTATTAAAGTAGCTAGGCATAAATTTTTTTTAAATACTGCATTTACATAGGACACAATTTGTAGCAAAACTAAAAATTAAGGCAGTGGGATGAAGTTAAATATCTTGTTTAACAATCTTTAATACTATAAAATTACTACTGCTACTAAGCTAGAATATTTGGAGGTCTCCTTATTTATGTTGGGAAAGTCGTAACCACTCTGAACTTCTGTTTCCTTTCCTAAAAAAGAAAAGCAGTACTGGATCCCTGGCCAGTCTTTCCAGTACTGCTTGTCCCTTCTTTCATGCCCCTTGACCGAGCAGGTACTGCCAGAGGAGTTGGTATAATCTTTGCTCCCCATTGTCATTTTCTGGATCTCCCTCTGTCATCGCTCAGCAAGGTCTCCTCACTTGGGGTTCATCTCTCAGATTTATTGCCCTCTCCCATCCAGCCATCTCACATTTGCCAAACAGATTTCCCTCAAGTGCAGTATGACCAGGCTACTCCCCTACTCAGTAAACTCCAAGAGCTTCCTGTTACCTTTATGATTAAATAGAAACTCTTCTCTTTGGCATTTAAACCCTTTACAACCAGCCCATAAGTTACCTTTCCAGCCTTGTTGTCCATCATGTCTCTCTACTCCCCACCCCTTGTAATGTGGTTTAGCCAGACTGGCCTTTTTGTTATTCCTGATACACAACACCTCATCTCCCACCTCCATGCCTTTGTACTGACTGTCCTTCATGTCTGGAATGGACTCCCTTTTCACCTCCATCTCTCAGAATCCCTAGTTTCCCTGAGACCTCAGCTCAAGCATCACTTTCTACACAAGGCCTTTCCTAATCCCTGCAGCTTCTAGTGCCTTCTCCCCAAAGGCACCCTGTATCAATTTTGTTTATATCTATATATGTACATATCATCTTCCTTGGCTAGACTGTAAGCTCTTTGAAGGCAGGAGCTGTTTACACTTTTTTATTTGCATTCCCAGCACCTAGTACAATACCTGGCACATTGTAAGAGTTTAATAAATGCTTGTTGATTGATCGATTAAGGGTAATTCTTTGACTTTAAATAAAAAAAGAAGGAAAGAAAAGAGATGGATCCTTGAAAATATAAATCAAAATTGCATAAGCATAAATAAGCATTTATCTAAAGAAGTTCATTTGAATTTTAAAACTTACTGAAAATCCTTGGGAAGATATTAAAATTTATTTTAGACTCTAATTATAAACAGCAATAGAAAATAATTATGGTAACAATACTCCAATTATTTGCATCAGTAGTTTGCAACCTTTCTGAGTATGGAGATCCTTTGTCAATGCCAAAAAATGTTAGGGACCCATCCTCATAGGAGAGTAGTTCTCCTGGCTAGTTTTTGGATTGAGAAAATGTAGAAGGACGAAATGACATCTCTTGGTCCAGACCTACTGCAATAATTCTGTGGCCCTCCCCAGGGGTGCCACAGTCCATAGGTTAGGAACCGCTACTCGAAATTGCTAAATTAATTGGATGACTCATGATGTAGTCTGCTATAGAAAATCATCTGCAAAACCCTGCCAGTCCCCTTCTTGTATTTCCCAGGACCCCATCAAAGGCTGTGCAGAGATGAGGTGTTCTTCCTCATCTCCTCTAACCCTTCTGTAACTGCATTGGCTTTTGAGCTTACCTGTGCCGCCTGTGACTTCTCTCTGTCCTTTTCTGTCCCTGGACTAGTGTTGGCTTCCCCCACCCTCTCTGAGAAGGAGGGCTGTGGCCTGGGGGGCCTTTCCACATCTCTGACTACTTTTTCCATTTCAGACCCTTTGGGGAGAGTCAAATAGCTGTTCTCTCTGTCAATGATGTTGGCTGTGGCCGCATTCAAAGAAGGGACTGAAACAAAGCTCGCTTGCATTTCAGAGGGAAGGAAGGTTAACATCCAACTTTTTGTTGCTTAGGGAGCTTCCCGCTTCACACTGGAATGCTCTCTTAATGCCCCTTATACGAAGGCAGTGGGGTTGTAGAAAGTAATAGAAAGTGTAGAAAGAAAAGACCAAAATGGAGACTAAAGGGATTGGAGGGGAGTTATTGGAGGAAGAGAGGCTACTGAGAAAACCTGTGGAAATGCACTTGCAAGGTATTGTGGGCCTTGATGAGTGAGGCTTGTGAGAGTGGAATCAAGGGGCAAATCGAGAGAGGGTCTTCAGTCTTAGCTTTTTAGGTGTAAAAGGGGCAGAGACTGCCCCTGGTTTGAATCTAGATCATTTTCCTCAGTGGAAACTTTTAGCTACAACATGGGTGGAGCTGCTACTCACTGGAGGCTGTCCTAGGTCACAGGATTATTAGGATGTCTTCTATCAGGTGGTTGGCACTGACTTGGAGGAAATGATAGCAGTCTCAACATAGTAGTTCCTTGGAGCAACCATGTGAGGAAGCTAAGGACTTAAGTGTTCATGTGGTTGCCGTGCCAAGAAGCCAGTGTTGTTGGGATGTCCAGAGACTTCTGGGTTCGTCTAGGTGCCATGCTGAGAAGGAAATGTTCCCTATGCAACTGCTGTGCCAAGATGTAAAGGGAAGTGACCAAGTAGACTCTGTTGAGGTGAGTTTATTGATCTCCCTCTCTCCCCCTCTCCCTCTCTCTCCTGTCTCTCTGTCTCTCTCTCTGTCTCTCTCTGTCTCTCTGTCTCTGTCTCTGTC
>NW_020944311.1:347375-408364 GCF_900497805.2 Vombatus ursinus | reverse complement strand
CTCTCCCTCTCTCTCCTGTCTCTCTGTCTCTCTCTCTCCTGTCTCTCTGTCTCTCTCTCTCTGTGTCTCTCTCTGTGTCTCTCTCTCTCTGTCCACTCCCCTTCCTCTCTCTCCTACCCCCCTCTCTCCCCCTGTATTTAAAGATACTGAGGGGTTAGTTGGAAACCAAGGTTCATACTTTTGGGGTAGCAGCCATCTTGGATTAATACTTGATTCACTTCCATGTTATTACTTTGCTATTGTATTTTATTAAATGTACTTTGCTTTGAATTTGTGTCATCTGCCTTGAACTTATATGAGGAGATAATGGGGGCTCAGAGCTAGAAATTTTAATAGATGACTGTTCCCAACAGAACTATGAACCTGGGTATATCTAGAGGGCTGGGGGAGGACTACATATATCTAACTGTACTAGGTGGTACAGTGAATAGAGTCAGGAAGATCTTCGTTCAGATCCAGCCTCAGACACTTACTAGCAATGTAACCCTGGGCAAGTCACTTGACCAGTTTGCCTCAGTTTCCTCATCTGTCACATGAGCCGGAGAAGGAAATGGCAAACCACCCCAGTATCTTTGCCAAGAACACCCCAAAAGAGGTCATGAAGAGTCAGCCACAACTGAAAACAACTAAATAAATGATTAAGAAAGAGGACAAGGGGGAGAGATAAGCATTTGTATAGTACCTACTATGTGCAAGGCTTTACATAAGTGCTTTACAAATATAATCTGATTTGAACCTCACAACAACCCTGTGAAGTAAGTGCTGTTATTATTCCCATTTTACAGAGGAGGAAACTGAGACAAAAAGAGGTGAAATGACTTGCACAGGGTCACAAAGCTAGTAAGTATCTAAGGATGGATTTGAATTCAGATCTTCCTGACTCCGGGCCCCGAGCTCTATCTACTGTGGCACCACATAGCTGCCTCTAATAGACAGATAGGGAGATAATAAACAAGTAACTGAAGAAAAATCCAGCCATCAGATAGAAATTTAACACCTTTGGATTCCATCTCAGGTCATAAAGATAGGTACCAGGGACTTTATACTGCTTTGAGCACATTTGTCATTCATGACCTCTTATGACCTCATTTGATTCTCATCAGATACTTGTGGAACCATATCTTTCACCTACAGATATAAAAATATTTATAGCAGCTCTTTTTGTGGTGGCAAAGAATTGGAAATTGAGAGGATGCCCATCCATTGGGGAATGGCTGAACAAGTTGTGGTATATGAATGCAATGGAATACTACTGTGCTATAAGAAATGATGAGCAGGCAGGCTTCAGAAAAACCTGGGTACACTTAGATGAACTGATGCAAAGTGAAGAGAACGTTGTACATGGTAACAGCAATACTGTAAGGATGATCAACTGTGAAAGACTTAGTTACTCTGATCAAGACAGTGATCGAAGACAAAGAACCTATGATGAAAAATGCTGTCCACTTCCAGAGAGAGAACTGATAAACTCCGAGTACACACTGAAGCATACTTTTTTACTTTCTTTAATTTTCTTGTTTTTTTCTCTGTGTTTTCTTTTGCAACATGGCTAATATGGAAACGTGTTTTGTATATATAATCAATATTACATGTATAATCAATATTAAGTTATGTGCATTCTCCAGGAAAGGAGAGGGGCAGGAGGGAGGGAGAGAATTTGGAACTCAAAGTTTTAAAAAATGAATGTTAATTTTTTTTACATGCAATTGGTAAATATTTAATGCAATTAATAAAAATGTGCTAGGAAAAAAAAAGAAAAGCAAAGACCACATCTCCATGGAGCAGTTGAGGCAGCAGATTGTCCTGAAGAATGTGAGTTTTGACCATTCTCCCTAAATTAATTTACTTAATCAGTGCTATACCAATCAAACTACCAAAAATTATTTTATAGAGCTAGAAAAAATAATAACAAATTCATCTAGAAGAACAAAAGGTCCAGAATATCAAGGGAACTAATGAAAAGAAATGCAGGGGAAGGTGGCCTAGCCATACCAGATCTTAAATTGCATTATAAAGCAGCAATCATCAAAACTGCTTGCTACTGGCTAAGAAATAGAGTGGTGGGATCAGTGGAATAGGTGAGGTATGCAAGACACAGTAGTCAATGACTATAGTAATCTACTGTTTGATAAACCCAAAGCCCACAGCTTCTGGAATAAGAACTCACTATTTGACAAAAACTGCTGGGAAAACTGAAAGAGAGTATGGCAGAAACTAGGAGTAAACCAAAATTTTACATCATATACCTAAATAAAGTCAAAATGGGCACATGATTTAGATATAAAGGCTGATAGTATAAGCAAACTGGGAGAGCAAGGAATAGTTTACCTGTCAGATTTATGGAGAACAAAAGAATTTATGACCAAACAGGAGATAGAGAACATTATGAAATGCAAAATGGATAATTTTGACTACATTAAATTGAAAAGTTTTTACACAAAGTGAATGCACTCAAGATTAGGAGGGAAGCAGAAAACCAGGAAAGAATTTTTACAACCAGTGTCTTTGATAAGGGCCTCATTTCTAAAATATATACAGAACTGAGTCAAATTTGTAAGAATGTAAGTCATTCCCCAATTGATAAATGGTCAAAGGATATGAACAGACAGTTTTCAGATGAAGAAATTAAAACTATCTATAGTCATATAAAAAAATGCTCTAAATCACTATTGATTAGAGAAATGCAAATCAAAACAATCCTGAGGTACCATATCACACCTATCAGATTGGCCACTGTGACAAAACAGGAAAATGATAAATGTTGGAGAAGATGGGGGAAAATTAGAACATTAATACATTGTTGGTGGAGTTGTGAACTGATCCAACCATTTTGGAGAGCAATTTGGAACTATACCCAAAGTGCTATAAAACGGTGCATACCCTTTGACCGACAATAGCACTTCTAGGGCTGTATCCCAAAGAGATCACACAAATGGGAAAAGGACCCACATGTACAAAGGTATTTATAGCAGCTCTTTCTGTGGTGGCAAAGAATTGGAAATTGAGGGGATGCCTTTCCATTGGGGAATGGCTGAACAAGTTGTGGTATATGAATGTAATGGAATGCTATGGTGCTATAAGAAATGATGAACAAGTGGACTCCAGAAAAACCTGGAAAGACTTGTGTGGACTGATGCTGAGTGAAGTGAGCAGAACCAGGAGAATGGTGTATACAGTACCAGCCACATTATGCGATGACTAACTTTGATAGACTTAGCCCTTCTCAGCAATGCAAGGATCTAAGACATCTCCAAAAGTCTCATGCTGGAAAACGCTATCCACATCAGAGAAAGAACTATATGGAGTTTGAATGCAGATCGGAGAGTACTGTTTGCTCTTTTTTTTTCTTTTCTACTGTTTTTTCTTCTTTCTTGTGTTTCCTCCTATTGGTTCTAATTCTTTTTTACAACATGACTAACGTGAAAATATATTTAATAGGAATATATATGTAGAGCCTATATCAGATTGCACACCATCTTGGAGGGGGAGAGAGAGAAAATTTAAAACTCAAAAGCTTATGGAAGTGATTGTTGAAAACTAAAAATAAATTAATTAAAAAAAAAGAATGTGAGTTTTGACAATCAAGAAGAAAGCTAGCTATGGAACAAGAACCAAGTCTTTGAGAGGAAATCATTCCTTATTTCTTGCGTTGGGGGGCAGGAGATGCAGGAAGAGAAGATTCTCTTCTCTCGTCACCCCAATAGCTATGGTGTCTTGAAGCAGGGCTGCTTGCCCAGTACAAGATATTACACTCAGAAAGGGAGTAGGTCCAGTTAGTTGAGGCAGGAAACTGCCTTGAGGAGTCTAAGCTCTATGAATTAAGAAGAGATTCAACCCTTGTTATATTGAGTTGAGCTGTGAAAAGTAATAGGACCAGGGAGCCCAGCAGGTATACACAAAAAAAATGAAGGAATATGGGATTCCTGTAGTACTGGAGGTGTGGGTTGCCTGGGCCACATATGTACTCTACTTCTTTACTCTACTTCTTTGCCTCTACTAGCATACTTTATGTGTGCTCATTCTTCTCATTAATGCTGTGTGTATTTGTGGTTGCGTGTGCTCCAGGTTTATTTAGAAATTGTTTTTAGCTACTATTCTACTTATAGCATTTCAGTAAATACCTTTGTTTTGAGCTAATTGTGTCATCTTGCTGACTATTAAAGCTATTCTCTGCTGAAGGTTTGTGAACTATAGTTTTCAAAGTACTGATCACCAGAATACCTTGAATCTGAGGTAATCATCCCCTAGGAGACTCAACTTGAGCGTGTGAGCTAAGGGGCAACCTCGAAGTTGTACTACAAACAGAGATCAGTAGAATTTACTTTTCTGCGTCCATGTTATTTTTACCATGTCAAATAAAAGCTCCTTGAGGATAGTGACTGTCTTGTTTTTGTCTCTGAATCCACAGCACCTGGCACCTAATACATGGTGGGCATTTAAGAAATGCCTGGTGGATTGAATTGGGTGACCAGGGACAAGTCACAATGTTTCTGCACCTTATTTCCCTCATCTTGGGCATAATCAGACTTTGAGGACTTAGGGGAGAGTATACAGAAAATGCTCTCTATATGTCAATGATAATTATAATGTAATATATTGCAATGTAGCATTCAGGTCCTCATCACCTCTTGCCTGGACTATTGCAATAACCTCCTAATTAGTCTCCTTGCCCCAATTTCTCCCCTCTCCAAACTTTCCCTATTCCTAGTGGCAGGATGCTTCCTGCCTCTTTTCCTGTATCTTCCATCGTCACTGGTATTGTGACTCAGGTTGATTTTATTCTCTGTTCTGGTCTTTGTGTGACTTTACCCTAGAGCTCCATCCTGGGCCCTTTTCTCTTCTCTCCCTCTGTTCTCTCTCATAGTGATCTCATCTGCTCCCACGGGTTCAATTAGCATCTCTAGCTCTGCCACAGCCCCTGCAGAAGCAGTAACAGACCTCACAGGCCTCAGGGCCATTTTGTATTTTTCTTTGTTTCCTGGGTTGCCACGGTCAAAACAGTTCATCTGCAAGTGGCCAGCCATCTAGTGATGAGCCTCTCTGCACAGCAAAGAGAATGTACTTGAAGCCTTTCCAGCATGGAAGAGGCTTCCAGAGCCTGTGCTCTACTGGTATAGGTCTTTAGTAGTCTAAGTTTGCTTTTGTGCCACACACCTGAGTAGGCCTTTGTGGAAGGCTGTTGACATCAGTCAGATTTCATCTGAATCTAGAAAATAGTTATAAAATGCACAGTTTGGTCCATACTATTTATTAGTGTATCTTTCCTCTGTGCCTTCAATATCATATATTTTAAGAGATCTCTTTAAAATGAAATCTGCTATTTTCACTAACATAGCTGTATCCAAATGCATGGCGATAAAATGGGCCCTCCCAACTCTTCCTTGGTAAAATCTGTTACCTCCTTTCATAACCACACAGCAAGGCTTCTTTCTCTTCCCTCTTCCTCAGTAGATAGCCTGTCTTCTCCTCCTCCCCTCTTCTTTTTAGCCCACCTGAATAATTCTGGGGGGCCATTGACTTCAGGAGAGTACAAGACCATTTGTGGTGACAGGATATTTACAGATTTGGAGTTTCAGCCTTGTAGAATTCCTGGAGCCAGCCCAAGTGACTAAGACAAGGAAGAACAGAGTTGCTGCCAGCTTTGGGAGGTGTTACATAAGCTGCCAAGATGACAGAGGAGATGTCGTGGCTACTGACCTCTTGTTTTACTCCTGTCTTGTCCTTCAAGGAGTAATATCTTTGAACTTTAGAGGTAATTGAAGCTAAAGATAGGAATGAGAGATCCTCTTTCTATTCAATGCAATTGGTAGCGCAGTGGATCAGAGCACTGGGCCTGCAGTCAGGAAGACCTGAATTCAAATTTGGTCTCAGGTACTTGCTGGCTGTGTGACCCGGGCAAGTCACTCATTCTTTGTCTGCCTTAGTTTTCTCATCTGTAAAATGGAGATAACAACAGCACCTACCTCCCACAGTTGTTTTGAGGATCAAATAAAATATTTGAAAGTCACTTAACAAACCTTAAAGTACTATATAAATGTTAGTTACTACTGCAACCACCACCACCACTACTACTACTACTACTACTACTACTGCTGCTGCTGCTGCTGCTGCTATTCTACTGTTTATTAATAATAAGCACTGCTGTGTGCAAAACACTGTGCTTAGTTCTTAGAGAGTTATAAAGTATACATAAGACTATGTCCCTGCCCTCTTGGAATTTACTGTCTGGTAAGTGGGAAAGATAGCATGGGTCAAGGGAAGGCACATTGGATTGGTAGTCAGAAAAACTGGGTTTGTAGGATCATGAAGCCTAATCTCTTCTTTTTACAGATGAGGAAACTGAGGCAGACAGTGGTTCAGTGACTTACCAAGGGTCACCCAGCTAGTAAATATCTGCAGCAGGATTTGAAATTATGTCTTTCTGACTCCAAGTCCAGCATACGATCCACTACACCACCAGCTGCCTCTGGAGTACTGGGTTTGAATCTTGGTTCTGCCATTTACTAGCTGTGTGTCATTGGGCAAGTTCCTGAATCTCTCTGGTCCTTACTTTCGTCATCTTTAAAATCCCTAGATCTAGGACCCCAGGACTCCCAAGTCTATACACCCCATCCTTATCTGTCTTCTGAGTTAGGATCCCACATTGCTGAACATCTTCATCTAGACGTCCCAGACGTATCTCAAACTCAGCAAGTCCAAATAGAAAACATTTTCTCTCATCCCACCCTTGCCTTGTTCCTGTTGAAGACTCCACCGTCTTTCTGTTTCTCAGGTTTGTAACCATGGACTCATCCTCAATGCTTCCCTCTCCTTCTATCAATCAGTTACGCAGTCAGTCACTAAGTGTTTATTAAGTACCTGCAGCGTTCCAAACACTCTGCCATCAGTTGTTTCTGATGCTTTGGGACCCCATGGACCCTACTGTTGATGGGATTTTCTTGGCAAGATTGATAGAGTGGTTTACCTCGTCCCCCTCCAGTAGATTAAGGCAAATAGAACAGTTAAGTGACTTGCCCAGGGTACAGCTATTGAGTGTCTGAGGCCAAATTTGAATTCAGGTCTTCTTGACTCCAGTCCCATTGCTCTATCCGCTACAGCGCCACCTAGCTGCCTCAGGTACTGGAGATACAGGTGGAAGGAAGTAAACAACCTTTGCATTCTACCCCTTTATCCAATCAGCTATCAAGTCCTGCCTTTTCTACTTCTCTGACCTCTCTCTCATTTGTCCCCTCCTCTGCCTCCTCTCCCAACCACCCTACTAGTTCAGGTCCCCCTGCCTCTAATCCTTCCTCCACTCAGCCTGCTCACCATTATAAGTAATTAGGTGGCAAGGCCTCCTCTTCTTCCCTCCTTAGACCTCACTTACCTGTGCTGCCTTTAACAAGATAACAGAAATCTTCTGTTTGTTTCTATGTCCCCTTCTGGAATGATTTTTCCCTTCTATGAGGGATTTTGTCATCATGATTGTCATTCTCCTAATTTGCATAGCTGTGGTTAATGTGTGTAATATTATTTTGACATGGTCCAGTGAATCAGAGGACCTGAGTTCAGGTCTCTCCTCTGATGCTTATCCTTATCTGATGCTTACTGCCTCTGTGACATTTTTATCTTATTATGGAAAAGTCTTTCCATTCCTATACTTCTCACTGGTTCTTAATACAAATGTGTGTTGTACTTTATCAAAGACATTTTCTGCTTCTATTGATATGATACAGAATTTATGGTTTCTCTTATTGAGATGATTTATTACATTGTTTGTTTTAATAATATTGAATTACCCTTGCATAACTGGTATAAATCCTACTTGATCTTAATGAATATTTTTTTATTCATGATGGTATTCTATTTGCCAATGTTCTATTTAACTTTTTGGATAGGAATTAATCAATAATATTGCCATCCAGTCAAGAAACATTTTTAGTCAAGAAAAAAAAAAGAAACATTTTGAAGCACCACCTATGTTCTAAGCACTGTGCTATATATATACCCTGGGAATACAAAGAAAGGCAAAAGACAGTCCCTGCACTCAAGGACCTCCCAGACTTATTAGTGGGGGAGACAACATGGCAACACACAAGCTATGGACAGGATAAAATGGAAATGACCAACTGATGATTTTCTTTCCCTTCCTTATCCTTACCAGGCATGGGATCAGGACCATATTTATCTCATAGAAAGAGTTAGAGAGACGTTGTGTCTACTATTGAAAATAGTTTACATGGTATAAGGATTATTTGTTCATTGAAATGTTTGGCAGGCTTCACTTGTGAATCTCTCTGGTCCTGGTGTCTTTTTATGTAACAGTTTGTTAATAGTCTGTTCAATTTTTCCTTCTGATATTGGTTTACTTAACTAATTTATTCCCTGTCTTGCCCATTTCTTTTATATTATCAGTTCTCAGGTTGTTTTTTTTGGGGGGGGATGGGGGGGATATAACAATTAGCACAGTGCCTAGCACATAGTAGGCATTTAAGAAATGCTTATTGACCATTGACTGATCATTTTCTTTATTCCTTTATTTTCTTTTCCTCAATTCAGATTTTGGTTATTTTTTTCTTTCTCTTCTTTTGCATCAAATATAACAGTTTTATTGGCCTTTAAAAAAACAGCTCTCCATTTTGTTTATTAAACCAATTATTCTGAACTTGTCTGAACCAGTCAAAACAAGTTTGAACTAGGGAAAACCTCTTTGAACCTCCTGCAGCCTGTCAAAACTGGCTTGAACCAGTATGAGCCCATTTGAACTGTATAAAACAATTTTTTTGCCTTAGAAATTATTTCAGAGCATGTAGAAAAAAGTCAATGTAAAAATAGATATCAGAAAAAACTATGTAGGAGAGTGTTAATTCAAAGAACTAGGGGCATAGGAAGTGGGCTCGATTTCTACTTTAAGGCCATGACTCTACAATGCCCAAACATTTTCTAGGTGAAAAGTAGGTCAGTCACTTTTCTAGATCTCTTATGTGCCTGATGACAAGCACTTGAGGATTTAGAAAAGTCCAGTTGGTTGACTGAAAGTGATATAGATCCCCCACACCCTCCACACCCCCATCACAGAGATAGAAACTGAGAGTCTTACAGGAAAAATAACCTGCTTTGCCTAAAGTTGCATTGTGAGTTAGTGGTGGAGCTAAGACTGGAATCCATGTTCTCTTCTCCTAGGCCAGTCTTCTTTCTCCTGTTTCCTTTTGCCGTTTTTTCCTCTCGGTGATTTGGGGATGATTTAGACAATGTTCTTACTATTACATTTTTTTATCTTTCTCTAAAATTTTGGAAAATTTGTTCAACCATTAGAGTTGAGTAGAAATTGGAAAACTCCATTTTTTTTCCTTCCCTGTGAAAAAAGTGCTTTGATTGCTGCTGGAATTGTTTTCTTTCTTTTCCTTCTTGGGAATGATTACTCCGGAATAGGCTTTTTGTGCATTGTGGAGAAAAAGAGGACACCAAATTGCTTTTAATAACAATCATGTTCAGCAAAACCCATTATTTGGAAATGTCAGTTGTCAGCTGGTCAATCAGGTTTAGCGACCTCCTTTGGCACAAAGCACTATGCAAGGGCTTAGGAGGAGGTATACACTTTGCGGAAAACGCTGCAGTTTGGAGCTGACGATCCTAGCAAGGTGGCCGTTGGGTTTTATTGGCTATATTAAATGCCCTGTCAAGTGAGCGTCTGTGCAGAGCACATTCTGGTTGACTTTTCTCACCAGGTACAGTTCCATGTATATATGATAGAAGCCTAGGGCTACCTGAGCAGAAATCTCTTGAAAGCACTGTGCTGGGCCGAGGGGTATCTCATTCTGCTGTGGGGAGTTGGGGAGGGGGAGGGGGAGAGTGATGTTGTGACTAGGCTGAATCTTGCTAAAAGAAGACCTGAGAGAGATTCAAGTGCACATAATTAGATGAAGCATGAGTCCCCCTTCTCCCACCTGCCATCCCTTACCCTCCATTACCAAAGGAAAGTGATTAGGATTGCCCTTCCCTCTGTCCAGCGGCCACAGCACACACATTTTACCAGATATTTGCCCCTTTGGGGTAGTCATGTTGGGAAGAGGGATCAGTGCAGTAATGTCCCTAGGGTCAGCTGTGCCTCAGACTAAATACAATTATTAGCTTCTAGATGTCATTTCAATGAGCAAAAGGCTTTCTGTTAATATCCAGAGTCGATGTGACCAACAGATTCACCCACTTGCAGCTAACCTGGCAATAAGCCTCTTTGACTTTAACTGAGCTAGTTTTCTTATGATCAATGATACATCATTGCATAGGCTGACCATAAGCTGGGCAGGACTTACCTGAACCAGTATTCTATCAGCATAGTACAGAAGGGCCCGGGGGTGGGGGGGGGGAAACCCCCACACAGCTGCTGAGAATCAACTTAAAGGGCTTCAATTAGACTAGTCCAGTGGTAGAGAACCTGCAGCCTGGAGACCACATGTGGCCTTCTAAGTCCTTGGGTGCGGCCTTTTGACTGAGTCCAAGTTTTAGGGAACAAATCCTTTCATTAAGGGGATTTGTTCTGTAAAGTGTGGATTTAGTCAAAGGGCAGCACTTGCGGGCCTAGAGGGCTACATGTGGCCTCAAGGCCAAAGGTTCTCCACCCCTGGACCAGACTCTTTCTTCCATAGTGGGAAGAGGTGGGACATGTAGACAGAAATGCCTGGAGCAATTGATGAATCCATAGGTATAACCCCTGAGCACTAAAGGAGTTATACCAAGCTGTCTTTCTCTATCTCACTCAAGGTTGGTGGATTCCACCCCTGGAAACATCCCGGGCTCTGAGAAACCAGCTTTGACTTTTTTTCCCTGATGCATGCCTCTACCCACACCTCCCCCTTCCCTCTGCCCTCTACTTTTTACCCTCACTTTATGTATTGTCTCTCTCCATTAGAATGTAAGTTACTCGAGGGCAGGGACTGTCTTGCTTATATTTGTATCCCCAGTATTTAACACAATACCTGGCACTTAGTATGTAAGTGCATAATAAATTATCATTCTATCTATCTATCTATCTATCTGTCATCTTTCTCTCCTTCTACCATCTATCTGTCTGTCTGTCTGTCTGTCTAGGCTCTGCTGGCCCTAGAATGCTACATTTGGAAATGTCTCCAGCCTCCCTTGTACTATAGTTGGGGGCTATTTTCAAATGCCTTTCTCCCCACTCCCAGCCCTTATCTGTGTAGAAGGCTCACTGCACAATTGTGTAGAAGGGGCTGCATCAGCAGCAGAGAGGCAAGAGCTGGGGACAGAAGTTTTGTGCCCGCAGTCAGCTGGAGGAGTCAGGGCTGCCTCTGCCCAGAGGCCCAGGCCCATGGGGCCTTCTGGAGCAATGCACACAACAGCTGGGCAGCCTTCTTGGCAGTGCTCAGAGCGTGCCGAAGGGGCTGAGCTGCAGAGGCTAAACCAGGGTTGCCGACAGCAAAGAGCCAATGAGCTGGCTCTGCTGTCACTGAGCCCAGGAGTGCCCACAGAATCTTGATTCCTCTGGAGCTGGCTGCCCTGACTGCCTGCGTCAGAGAGAACGCAGCAGATTTCCATATCCTCGGCTACTTGGGCGAGAGCTGTGGCTAGGCCTTCTGGCCTCTGGTACAAGTCCAGTAATAGGAGTGGTGGAGGAGGCTGAGACCTTGTGCACTCTGAAGATGCAGCTGGCCAGACTTCTGGCTGCTCCAGCAATGACAGGGCTGTGAAGGGTGTGGAGAGGGTACCTCTGGGCTAGGCGGGAGGGTTGGTCTAGTGGAGGCCCAAGTAAACAGTAAAAGTTCTGACTAGGCAGGGAAATGTCAGCAGACGAAAGGAAAAGCTTCCTATCAGTTAGAAGCAAGGCTGTGCTAGAGCCCCGCTCGAACTGGCTGGTTGTTAAATGTTCAATATGAACATTTCTACCTTGGAAATTGGCAAATGCTCCAAATCGGGGCTTGCTTTATGGTTTTCTAGACTTAAGAAAATAATGGGGAAAATGCAGATTAAACTGAAAAGTGTGTGATATGTGCATTTTTCCCCTAGAGTTGTTTGTTAACATTTATCGCCACAATCTTGGTCAGCAGTGTCCTAAAGTGAACTGGGTTGCCTTGGGGAGGAGTTGGTTTCCATTCTTTCGAAGTCTAGATGATTGAAGGCTGGCTGATAATTCCTTGGGGGATCTTTCTCAGGTCTGAGTTGGACCAAAGCCTGTGATTCCATCATGTTGAGGCACAGGAATAATGGATTACCATGGAGAAGAAGGGCACTCCTCAGATGTTAATGCCCTGCACCAAAGTTCTGGTCAGTCTGACCTAGTTATAGATGGGGTCAGGAGCACGCAGGAGGATCTTCCCGCTGCAGAGAGATACTGACCCTAGGCCTGCACTATCAGGGCGTTTTCAGGATATCACCGAGATCTGGTACTAGAAGAACCCCAGAGGTCTTCTAGGCCAGCCCGTCCCCTGCTCCTGCCCTATTTTACAGAAGAAAAACTGAGGCCCAGAGAGCGGCCTTGCTCAAGGGTACCCAAGTTCTGTGTTGTCTCCTGAAGCTGCTCTTTGGAATTCAAAGGTCAAGAATGAGCGCTGAGATGTTTGTCTTCCATTTGCTCTCCTTGCAGTTTGGTTCCAGTGAGGTACTTTGCTATTTGATTTGTGCCTTCTATTTGGTTTATTGGTAGAGATTGGACTGTGATGGTGGCATAAACCCAATATTAACTCTCACATTAAACCCAAGTACTGGTGGGATTCCATATTCGAATACAATGCCCCTTAGAGTTGTCATTGTTGAGTCATTTTTCAGCCATGTCCAATACTTTGTGACCCCTTTTGGGATTTTCTTGGCAGAGGTACTTGAGTGGTTCGCATTTCTTTCTCTGGCTCGTTTTACAGATGAGGAAACTGAGGCAAACAAGGTGAAGGGACTTGCCCAGGGTCACACAGCTGGGAAGTGTGTCTGAGGCTGGGTTTGAACTCAAGAAGATGAGTCTCCCTGACCCCAGGCCCAGCACTCTGTGCACTATGGCGCCACCTAGCTGCCCACACATTACGATACTACTGCTTATATATTTAAACCCAATTTTTAGGAGTCTTTTGGATCGTTTTACCATCCTGACAGAACTGAACCGCTTGACTCAGTGACTTATCCTGAATCAGTACGGGCTCACCTCTGCCTTCTTGCTTCCCTGGCTTTATTCAAACCTCATCTCAAATGTTACCTTCTGCAGGTCTTTCCCTTCCTTCTCGATGCCTTCTCTCTGGGTTGACCTCCAATGTACCCCATCTATATCTTGCATATGCATAGGTGTGTATGTGTGTGTGTGTTGTTGTTGTTGTCGTCATTGTTGTCTTTGTCGTCTCTCCCGTTAGAATGTGAGCATCTTGAAGGCAGGGACTGTTTTTGCCTTTCTCTGTAATCCAGTGATTAGCGCAGTGTCTGGCACATAGAAAGTACTTTATATGTGCTTGTTGACTTGACTGGGCGCAGGTTCTGACTGTAACCTTTTTTATCAGTAAATTGTAACTCAGTATGTTTCCTGTGGCCTGTGTGGCTCTTTCTCATATAGCCCATAGAAGCTCTGAGCATCCTCATTCCAACTCCCACTCTCACAGACGAGTCTGGGCTTCCAGAGGAAGGCTGCATTGTCTTCCATTCGCTGATGTCTCATTTCTATTACGATTTTGTCCCGAATTGAATATTGAAGTCCTTGGGTTGTGATTACATTTTCATATATTTCTTTAACTCGAACTAAAGGAAAATTGGCCCCTTTGGATTTGTCTATAACTCAGCCAGTTTGGCCTTAATTTAAGTAGAAATATTCTTTGTATGATGGTGTAGTGTTAACAGTGTAGTCTTTGACATTAAAATCTGTCTCTTATCAGTTCTGATCTCCATATACCATTTCAAGGAGTGGAATAAGGTTTTAGAACCAGAATAAGTACCTCCCTCCCTCCCACTCCTGCCCTTGGCATTCAGAGCTCTTCCTATAACCCTTGGAATGGTTGCTTGCAGTTGGGTGAAGCCTCCATGCATTTGTAGCATGGCCGCCGATGAGGCATAGTCTGAGGGTTCCACAAAGGTCTCACAGGCCCTGAATGTCTTGTTGATTCTTAAGCAAAATTCTGGCTCAGCTCAGAAGCTTCTTACATATTTCTTACTGAAGCTGGAACAAATCCCAAGGCTTTGGAGCTGGGATAAGGACAACTCAGATTTTTCCAGATCAACTTGAAAAACATACTTTTGGGGTGGGGTCTGTGTGTTTGGAGGTAGGAGGCTGAGTGCTGGTGGGAGTAATTAGTGCTGTAATTAGACAGGTCTAACATAAGCACAGATGAGTTTTCCTTAAGTTGCTGGAGTTCTGGCTCTCTTAAAAGGAGGAATTGCTTTGGGACTGAGCTCATTTTTATGAACCTTTCCAAAACTCCTCCGAACAATCCATTCTTTTGGTGAACTCATCTGTTGTGGATTGCTTGCACCTTGACGTCTTAACCTGTCGCTAGGTGGCGCAATGAATAGAGGGCTGGATTTGGAGTCAAAGCTCTGAGTTTAACTGCTGCCTCAAACACTTCTTAGCTAGCTGTAACACTCTGAGCAAGTCACATGATCTCTCCCAGCCTCAGTTTCCTCATGTGTAAATGGGAATGATTATAGCCCCTATCTCACAAGCCTATTGTAAGATTCAAATGAGCTAACATCGATAAGGAGTGTTACAAATTTGAAAGTGCTATGTAAATATTATCATTATTGCTAATAATAATATTTGGAACACAATTTCTCCCTGAAGACTAAGCAGAATCAGTGAATCCAAATGTTAATGTTGGAAGAGGCCGTCTAAACCAGAGGTGTCTAACTCTAGGCAGGAGTGCTGCCTTCATCATATTCCAATGGCATTGAGAAATGTTTCACAGAATTAATAAAAATGCAATTCAACATAGATGATATGAATCACATAGGGATCTCTTCTTATTTGAATTTGACAACACTTGTCTAGACCCACTTCCAACTAAGCAGGAATGCTTCCTATATATATATATATATATATATTTATATATATAGATAGATAGATAGATAGATAGATAGATAGATAGATAGATAGATAGATAGATATTCCTAGTAATAGGTCACCTAGCCTCTATTAGAAGCCCTTCAAGGGTTGGGAAGCTCATTACCTCTTGGGCAGTCCAGTCCACTTCTGGATCACTCTCACTGTGAACAAATGTGTCCTCCCTTGGGCCTCAGTCTCCCTCTTTCTGGGGCCAAGTAGAACAAATTGAGTCCCTTTTCCACGGACTACCTCTTTAGGGGTCTGAAGGCAGCAGTCATCACCTCTGGATTGGAAGAATTGCTTCTTTCATACTTTCTGCCTGGAGATTCTGGCTACATATGTGAGATGTAGAAGCATGAGAAGGAAGTCAGAGTTCCATGAAAAGATCATAGTTTGTCACTATCCCTTGAGCCAATCTAATCTAATAAGGACCTGCTATGTACAAGGTACTTTGCTGGGCCCTAAGGATACAAAGATGAAATGTAAAACAGTTCCTGCCCTCAAGAAACTTATATTCTACTGTAGGATTCAATCCACAAGCATTTATTAGGATTCCTTGGATATGACCCAAGGACCCTCATCTATACTTTGGCACAACTCAGGGCCCTTTTGGCCATACAACTCGTGGGACACAACCCTAGGGCTCATAGGGGGTATCTGTGGCCACAATCTCTCCCAGGACTCGTCAGCCACAACCGAGGGACCCTAGCCACCCTTCCTAAGTAATTTTACTAGATAAAATTCAGAAAGTGGAAGAACCTGGATAAAAGGGCATGGACAGATTGGGTTTTTCTGGGGGTTTTGTTCTCTCCTTTTTTTGACCAGACAGAAAGGAATTTAACATACAGGCTAGTCTGGGAAGAGGATCTAAGCTCACTTGTTTCTTGGCTTCTGTATGTTAAGATTACTTTGGAGAGGGCTTAAAGGTTGAAATGAACTATAGATGAAAAATGAGTCTGGGAATGAAAATTAGGATGGATTTATGAACAACATAAAGTGCCTTTTTTTTAAACTAAATACCTTCCTAACCAGAAGCCCCAAATTAAGAAAATAAGAAATCAAGGCATTGAAACAGAGGACCTTCAAGCAAAAACTCATTGGCCTGTGTTAACCACAGAGAGAAGTCGAAAAAATTACTTTAACAGTACCTTGGACTAGTTTTCATGGTGTTCTTTTTAAGGGAGGGTGAAGAGAAATAGTTTATTGGAAGTCTCTGTTATTCTTTCCCCTTAACCTTCTCTCAAAATCAGGTTTAACAAAGGCCCATTTCATAAAAAGTGATGGCTAGTCCTTGGTATCACTGATATATTCTCTGTGGCAACATGAAAACCTGTATTTAGAGAAAAAAGGAAGAAGGAACCAGTAGGAACCAGCTTCTGAAAAAAGGACAAATGATGTGTTGGGACGGGCCAGGGTTCCTTTTCATTTCTGTGTCTGGCCAGGCTCAGATCAGGAATATGGAAAGACAAGTTTTATATTAGTTTTTGGAAAAGAAGGTCAATAAATCCTATAAAAAAGTTGGGAGTTCTGAGAAAATATTATTTAAAAACAAAACAAAGCAGGAGAATGGTGCTGAGCTAGGATGCTGTTAACTTTGGTTCAAAGGCTAACCAGAATCCTTAACAAGGTCCAGGCCATCTCTTCTATATGTACAAGTGGTCCCATTCCATCTTCCCCATCAGATTGCCTCCTCTATTATCTCCATGCTCTCGCTAATCTTCAATCTCTCCCTACCTAGTGGCTGCCTCCCTATAAACATGTCAGTGTCTCCCCCATCCTCATTTGATCCATCCATTCCTACTAGCTGTCATCCCATCTTTCTCCTCCCTTTTGTGCCTAAACTGCTTCAGAAGGCCATCGACAATAGGAACATCTACTTCCTTTTGTTTCACTGTCTATAGTCTGACTTCTGACCTTTTCATTCAAAATACTCTCTCCAAAGTTATGAAAAATCTCTTATTTGCCAAATCTAAAAGCCTTTTTTCTTTTTTAAAATTAATTTATTTTGATTTATCAACAATCACTTCCATATGCTTTTGAGTTTAAAATTTTTCTCCCCCTCCCTCCCCACTACCCTCCCCAAGATGGCACACAATCTGATATAGCCTCTACATATACATTCCTATTAAACATATTTTCACATTAGTGATGTTGTAAGTAAAAATTAAAGCCAATAGGAGGAACCATCAGAAAGAGGAAACAAAACTCAACAGAAGGAAAAAAAATAGCAAATAGTCTGCTTCAATCTGCATTCCAACTCCATAGTTCTTTCTTTGGATGTGGATAGCATTTTTCATCACGAGGCCCTAAAGGCCTTTTTTCAGTCCTTATTCTTCTTGACTTCTCTTTCAATCACCCTCTTTTCCTGGATACTTTCTTCTCTCTCGGTTTTCATATTCCTGCCAACCATGTGTGTCCCACAGGGCTCTGTCTTCAGCCCTCTTCTCTCCTTCCACTATTCCACTTCACTTGATGATCTCAATCAACTTCCATGGATTCAATTATCATCTCTATGCTGATGATTCTCAAATCTACTTATCCAATCCTAACTTCTCAGCTGACCTCATTTTGCATCTTCCAAGTACCTACTGAATATCTCATACTGGATGTCCCATGGGCATCTTACACTCACCACATCCCCAAATCCTCTCTTCTTCCTAACTTCCCTATTACTTTTGAAGGGACTGACATCTTCCCAGTCACTTAGGCTCACAACCCAAATGTCATCCCTGACTCCTTATTTCCCTCTCCCTATTTCCAGTTGTTAAGTCCTGATGATTTTACTTGGATAACATCTCTTGTATATGCCTGTTTCTCTCCTCCGACATTGCCCCCACCCTGGTGAAGGCCCTTATCACTTCATGCCTAGACTATTGCAATAGCCTGTTGTGGCAGGAAACCCCCTACCACAAGTCTCTCCCTACTCCAGTCCAACCTCCATTCAACTGTCAAAGTGATCATTCTAAAGTGCAGATTTGGCTATGTCACCTCGCTCCTCAATAAACTCTTTATCATCGTCAGGATCAATTATACAATCCTTTGTTTGGCATTCAAAGCCCTTCATAGCCTGCCTTTCCCTTTCCAGTCTTCCTGTACCTTATTTCCCACCCCCTTACACACACACACACACACACACACACACACACACACACACACATACATAACACTGGCTGTTCCTCAAAGAAGAAACTCCATCTCCCAAGTCTGGGCATTGTCCCTGGCTGTCCCCCATTCCTGGAATGCTCCATCTCCTCATCACTGCCTCTTGGCTTCTCCAACTTCCTTCAAACGATAGCTCAAGTCTTACCTGCAAGAAGCCTTTTCTGGTCCTCCTTAATCTTAGGGCTTTTCCTCGGTTGATTATTTCCTATTATCCTGTATCTAGCTTGTACTCGTACATAGTTGTTTACATGTTGTCTCCCCCACTAGAATGTAAGCTCCTTAAGGCCAGAGGCTGACTTTTGCCTTTCTTTGTATCACTAGCTCTTAGCACAGTACCTAGCACATAATAGATGCTTAATAAATGTTTGTTGACTGACTATCAACAAAAGGTACCAGGTTCAAAACTGAACATACACCGTTGATGAGCTGGGAGCTGGGTACTGAACCATCCTCCCTGCCTTTAATTGCTCCCAATTTACAAAGCCCCTTTCTGGATCACCCTGTTTGTACAGCCTTCCACAAGGCACACACCTTGCATGACAACCACGGCCAAGGGAGTGAAGCCCTTTAGCCAATAATCACTTACCTCTGGCCTTGGATCCAAGCAAATCCTAAGATGATTGCCTCTCCAGAGCCAGGCAAGCTGGAGATCATGGTGGCTACACAGCAACTGTTAGCTAAGGACCATGTCAGAGAGAGATAGAGGCACAGCCACATTATAATGTGGTATTCATGCTGAGTGGCATCCCTGAAATGCCATGGGGGCTGTGTACGCACACACACACACACACACACACACACACATCCTACTCTAGCCCATCTTTGTAGTTCAAATAGTTTCTCAGAGCCACACGGGCTTGTACTTGTCATTCTTATTATTCTCTTTCTCTTTCTCTCTCTCTGAAAAAAAGCTTTTATTAATCATTTCCTAGGTGCCAAGCACAGTGCTAAGTCTGGGGATACAAAAACAAAAGCAAGGGCAAGCCTCTGACCTCAAGGAGCTTACATTCCGATGAAGGAGACAACATACAAAAGAAAGTGGAAGCCAGGGAGGGGCACTTCGCTTGGTTGTTGAGTGGGGCCAACATCCCATCCAGGAACAATGGCAGAGTGGATTTGATCATGATTCCGGTTCCAAAGTGAGAGGAGATAAGAGGAGGGAATTGAGGGAAATGAGTGGAAACTCCCATGAAAAATAGTTGGCAAGGTAGGGAGTGAAGTGGGGCACAGAGGCTAGGGATTTCCCTAAATGGTGCTCTAGGAAGTCACCAATCCAACCAAAGGCAGTCACCAATCAGGAAAGTGGGGCCCCAGAGAGGTCAGGTGATAAGGTAGTCAATGAGAAGATAGTCAAGGAGAGAAGTGAGTGATGAACCTCAGTCCCTAGCACTGTGACTGGGACAGAGTAGGTGTGTAATCAGTTATCGAATTGAATTTAACATGATGATGTCTGTGGGTCAACAGTACCAAAGGAAGGCAAATTCACAAGTCAGGGGAATATCTTTGATGCCAAAAAGAGAGTCTTGATTCTTGAACCATTTTAACATGGAATTAAGCTGGCATCTTCTACAACTCTGCAGGCAATTGAGAAGCACAAGTGATTGCTGAGCCAGGGAGTGGCATGTTCAGACCTGTGCTTTAGCTTGATCATTTTGGCAACTATGTGGAGGGTAGATGGAATGGAGGACAGACTAGAGGCAGGGAGACCAATTGGGAGAAAAACAGTCCAGGCAAAAGCTGATGAGGGGCCAAACTAAGGCGGTCTGACTGGACAAAATAGAAGACATGGCCTCAAGAACCGATTGGCTCTGGGGGGTGAAGAGGAAGGAGTGTCTCTGAAGTTGGGAGTCTGAGTTCCATTTTTGACATGTTTAGATGGTCATGGAACATCCTGGAACAGAGGCCCAGTAGGTAGTTGGTAATGTGGGAGAGATGTTCACCATGTCTAGAAGGGAGATGGGGGCTAAATATGTAGATTTAGGAGTCATCTGCTTATAGATGATAATTAAACAAATGGAACTTGATGGTATCATTAAGGGAGAAAGTAGAGAAAGGGATGAGAAGTGAGCCCAGGTCAGAATGTTAGAGGACACCTCCACTTAGGGAATGGGAGGTGGGTGATGATCTGGCAAGGGAGAAGAAGGCAACAAAGTAGGAGAAGAGCCAAGAGAGATTCCTGTCATAGAAGATAAGGGGAGGGGAGACGTAGTTTGGAGCAAAGGGGGCTGACACTGACAAGAGCTTGAAAGAAGTCAAGGAGGATGTCTGAGAAAAAAAATATCAGACTTACTGGTAGCCATGGAAAGAGAACTTTTCAGTGTGGTGGGAGATTAGAGGCTAGATTGTAAGAGGTTTGTGAGTGGGAGATGAGCAAGTGACATGTATAGACATTTGCTAGGATTTTGACTATAAATGGAAGAAGAGACATAGGAAGATTAACTTGAGGATAAGATGTGGTTGTGTGATGGTTACGAATGGGGAAGACCTGAACATGTTTGGGTCAGGGAAATGTTTCAACCCCCCCCCCCCCCCCCCCCCCCCCAGTATACACAGAAGGCCTAGACATCTGTATTCAATCAATCAAAAGTGGAACCTAAGTGTGAATAAGGCTGAGATATGTCTTTTGAAGCATCCTGAGCTAGTCCTTAATCAGCTTAGGAAGAGTGAAGTGCTTTGAGCCATTTGCCGAAATAGATGACCCAGGCCAGGAAATGTTTTGAGACCGGTTGAAAGAAATCAATACATCTCTGGGCCTTTGTGTACCAGATAATGGATTCTGCTAGTGAGAAGTCAAGCTTTGGGAGATCTTGGAAGAGCCAGATCCCTGCACCTGTCAATTATGGAGTGACTTCAGAGGAATGTGACACTTCTTCTTTCCCCATCTTTATTCCTTCCTCTCCCCACGAAGAAACTGAGCCAGAAACAAACAATGCATGCAACTAGGAGCTGAGAGAGAACAAATGGAACACACCAATGAAAGACGGCTTCAGAGAGTATGACCTGAGAGAAGTGCAGCTTTAGGGCTCTCTAAAGGCCCCTGTCCTCAGACCCTGGCAGAGCATTCCATCTCAGAACTTCATGAGCACTCAGAGATGGAAAAAGAAAAAGAATTTGAGTAATCTAAAGGTGTGAGTTTATCCTTTGGTCATGTAAGCTCTCTAAGCTTTCTTTTTTATGTTGAGTAATGGAACTTTATTAGTTATATCATCACTTGATGAAGAGTTCTGAGAAATCAACGCTTTGTACAACAACTGTACTTGTGGGCTATAGTGTTATAACTATGACAATTCAATTAATTGAATATATATTTATTTCAAACATATATTTATATAAAATAGTATATAATAAATATATACATTTAATTGCATATATATTTGCATGATGTGATCTATATATACATATAAATACAATTTTTGAGGGTATAAAAATCCTTAAAAATCTTAATAAAACCTCAAAATCACATAGGATTTTAAATCATGCAGAGTTGTCAAAAGGGGGGAAAACTTTGGAGTTAGAAAGTGTCCTTGAATATTACTCAAATGATATTTATACACTAGTAAAAAGGGCCCTAAAAAAGAAAGAAATCTTAATAGTGCTGAAAATATGTCAGTATAGTAACTGTGGATATTGAATATAGTTTCTTTTCGAGGAAAAAATAATAAGGCAAATCTCTAAGACCATGGGTTACAGAGAAGGTATCCACCTGCATTGATAGAGGGAACTTCTTTATCTAGGATTTCACTATACCAATGAACTCACAGTTCTCATCCCTACTCTTTTTCCAATTCCTACTTTGTTGTTTTTTTTTTTTAAGGTAAAAGGGAAATTTTTTTATTTTTTATTTATTTTTATTTATTTTTAGTTTTCAACATTCACTTCCACAAGATTTTGAGTTCCAAATTTTCTCCCCATCTCAGCCCTCCCCCTGCCCCAAGATGGCATGCATTCTATATACCCCTTCCCCTAACCTGCCCTCCCTTCTATCTCTCCCCCTTCTCTTATCCCTTTCCCCTTCTATTTTCTTGTAGGACAGGATAGATTTCTATACCCCATTTCCTGTATTTCTTATTTCCCAGTTGCATGTGAAAACAATTTTTTTAACATGTGTTTTTTAAAACTTTGGGTTCCAAATTTTCTCCCTTCCTCCCTCCCCACCCACCCTCATTGAAAAGGCAAGCAACTCGATACAGGTTATACATGTGTAGTCATGTGAAACATTTCCATAGCAGTCATGTTGTGAAAAACTAAATATATTTCCCTTCATCCTATCCTGTCCCCTGTTTATTCTATTCTCTCTTTTGACCCCGTCCCTCTTCAGAAGTGTTTGCTTCTGATTACCCCCTCCCTCAATATGCCCTGCCCTCTATCATCCCCCTGTTCTCTTGTCCCCTTCCCCCCTATTTTTCTGTAGGGTAAGATAGATATCCACACCCAGTAGAGTGTGTATGTTATTCCCTCTTTAAGCCAAATCCTATGAGAATAAGATTCACTCATTCCCTCTCACTTTCCCCTATTTCCCCTCCACTGTAAAAGCCTTTTCTTGTCTGTTTTATGTGAGATAATTTACCACATTCTACCTCTCCCTTTCTCCTTCTCCTAGTATAATCCTCTCTCACCCCTTAATTTTATTCTCCAGATATCACCCCTTCATCTTCAACTCACCCTGTGTCCTCTATCATCTATCAATCTATCTATCCATACACACACACACACACACACACACACACACACACATACACACACACATACATACATATAATTTTTACCCTCCAACTACCCTAATACTGACAAAGGTCTCATGAGTTACAAATATCATCTTTCCATACAAGAATGTAAACAGCTCAACCTTAATAAGTCTCTTATGATTTCTCTTTCCTGTTTACCTCTTCATGCTGCTCTTCAGTCTTGTATACGAAAGTCAAATTTTCTATTCAGCTCTATTCTTTTCATCAAGAATGCTTGAAAGTCATCTATTTCACTCAATGACCATTTTTTCCACTGAAGGATTATACTCAGTTTTGCTGGGTAGGTGATTCTTGGTTGTAATCCTATCTCCTTTGTCCTCTGGAATATTATATTCCATGCCCTGCAGTCCCTTAATGTAGAAGCTGCTAAATCTTGTGTTATCCTGATTGTGTTTCCACAATACTTGAATTGTTTCTTTCTGGCTGCTTGTAATATTTTCTCCTTGACCTAGGGAACTCTGGAATTTGGCTACAATATTCCTAGGAGTTTTCCTTTGGGGATCTCTTTCAGGAGGTGATCAGTGGATTCTTTCAATTTTTTATTTTGCCCTCTGGTTCTAAAATATAAGGGCAGTTTTCCTTGATAATTTCTTGAAAAATGATGTCTAGGCTCTTTTTTTGATCATGGCTTTCAGATAGTCCAATAATTTTTAAATTCTCTGTCCTAGATCTATTTTCCAGTTCAGTTGTTTTTCCAATGAGATATTTCACATCATTTTCTATTTTTTCATTCTTTTGGATTTGTTTTACAGTGTCTTGATTTCTCATAAAGTCACTAGCTTCCAATTGTTCATTCTAATTTTTAAGGAAGTATTTTCTTCAGTAAGCTTTTGGACTTCCTTTTCCAATTATCCAATTTTGCTTTTTAGGGCATTCTCCTCATCGCCTTTTTGGACCTCTTCTGCCATTTGGGTTAGGCTATTTTTTTAAGGTGTTATTTTCTTCAGTATTTTTTTGGGTCTCCTTTAGCAAGCTGTTGACTTGTTTTTCATAATTTTCCTGCATCCCTCTCAGTTTTTCCTCTGCTTCTCTTACTTGCCTCTCAAAATCCTTTTTGAGCTTTTCCATGGCCTGGGACCAATTCATATTTTCCTTGGAGGGTTTGGATGTAGGCGCTTTGACTGTGTTGTCTTCTTCTGTTTGTATGTTTTGATCTTCTTTGTTACCAAAGAAAGATTCTGTGATCTGATTCTTTTTGCGCTGCTTGCTCATGATCCCACCCAATTACTTGAGTTATAAACTCTTTGTTACGGTAGGAGTCTGCTTCAAGTGTGGAGAATGTACTGTCCCAAGCTTCAGAGTTTTTGTGCAGCTGTTTTCAGAGATACTTCTAGAGACCTAAAAATTTTCAGTTCTTCCAAGGTGCTATGATCAAGGGGGAGGTGTTTACTCCTTTCCTGGCCTGTGCTCTGGTTTGTGAGTGACCACAAGCACCGTTTTCTGCCTTGGAACTGTGAGGAGGATTCCCTTTCCACCGCCACCACAAGCTCCACCACACCAGCGCTCCTCCTTGCCCCAGGACCACCACTCAGAACTGTGACCCAGATCCAAGCATAGGCAAAGCAAGAGAATCCTGCACCAGCAGAGAGATCCCTGCAATACCCCTCTGATCAGCCACTGGATTCCCCCTAAGTCTGTGGGCCAGAAGCTCAGGAGGCAGCCGCCACCCCAGGCTGAGCTCGGGGACTGGAGCTGGCTCCACGCTTCTCTCTCTCTCATTGCAGAAACAGACTTTTCCCACTGACCTTCTAAGTTGTCCTTGGTGTTTGTGTGTTGAGAAGTCTGAAAACTGCCACAGCTGCCCATGATTCAGTCCTCTGAGGCCTGCTCCAGGTTTACTGAGGCCTGCTTTGCCTGAGCGCCAACGCCAAACTGCACTCCTCTCCCAGCCCAGCGTGATATACCTTCCAGATCAACCATCCAGGCTGTCTTGGGCTGTAAATTTGTTTCACTCTGTCTTTTTGTGGGTTCTTCTGCTTTATAATTTATTTAGAGTCATTTTTTATAGGTATTTGAAGGGGCTTGAGGGAGAGCTCAAGCAAGTCACTGCTTTTACTCTGCCATCTTGGCTCTGCCCCCCAAAAGCCTAAGCTCTCTGACTTGGAACTCACTTTCTACTGGACTCTGTATATTCTTATGGGAGAATGTGTCCCAGGTTTGGGGGAGAGGGAATTTTGTACCAATTGTTCTTCATGTACCACCTTAGTAAAAACCTATTTCTAAAAGCTACTTATCCCTGGCTGTGTAATTGATAATCAATGGGAGCACCACTGGTTGGGGCTTGTGAACAATAGTACTAGAAAACCACTCCAACCCCTCAGGGTTACCCCTAGAACCAGGAGGCAAGGAGTAGTCAATTAACCTCTGAAAATCCAATCTGCTAGTAGCTCAAAAAGTACATAAGGATAGGTTGAAAGTGAAAGGAAGACAAAATTATCGAAGGGCAAAACTCCTGCAAGAATGATTCTATCAAGGACCCAGGTTAAGGGCTTGGGCTTGGAAAGGAGAAAGGCCACCTCTGTGTCAGAGACTAGAGCAAAGGAGGAGGCATGTGGAGGGACTTAGAGGTGGGGATTGAGCCCTGATAAGAAGGAGTGTGTGGGGAGGGGAGTGAGTGTCTCCATTCTACATCAAGCAGTGAGGGCCTAGGGAGAGCTCTGGGTCCTGGGGCCCTCTCTTGCAGCCTAATAAGATTCAGGATTCTATATGAATGGCATATTTCTGAATATCCTATGGCCTCCTCCTGGGAAGAGAGAGCATCTGAGTGGAGGGAAGGGCACCCAAGTGGCCTGAGGCCTTGGGGGATGGGGAAAATCAGAGGCAAGAGCCTGATGGCCAGCAAGTGGGTACAGGCAAATCGGTGACAAATCTGCTTTAGAAAGGCCAATTTGACCACAGAAAAGGCAGCTGAAAACAAACCAGTGGGTGCCTGAAGTAAAGAGGTAGTTCTGGGTGGGAGGAGAAGGTGGAAAAAGCTGAGAATGGGGAAGTGACGTAGGCAAACCTTTCTAATGTCACACTTATTGTCAAGGCTTGGTACTGTGACAGAGAAGATAGGTGGGTACTTTCTATCCTGGTAGCCACATTGGCCCAAAGGAAGTCAACATTTTGTGGCTTATAAATCAATAAATAATAAACATGTATTAAGTACCTACTGTGTACCAGGCACTGGGGCTAGGAAGACCAAAAAAGAAAAACAGCACCTGCCCTCCAAGAGCTTACAGTCCTGAGCTGTGTTTCAAAGGAGCCAGGTATTTTTCAGTAGTAGGTCAATGGGTATAATCAGGACTATGCTGGAGCCACCTCTAATGGAGAACTGCTTGTTAAATTTTCATTGGGAGCATTTATACCTTGGAAATCTACAAATCAGTGCTTGATTTATTATTTTGTTGGTTGTTAAGAAAGTGTTAATAATTTAGATTAAACTGAAAAGTGTATCCTACTTACACTTTCCCCTCTCTCCCCTTTCCTCCCAAGGTTGTTAAATTTACCAGCATACCCCAAAGGTTATTAGACCAGGACAGCCCTGGGCACGATCCTTTATAAAAGAAGACTGTAAACTCCTTGAGGGAAGGCCCTCTTGTCTTTGTATCCCTAGCACAGTTCTTAGCACATCTGAGGGGCTTCATAAATGCTTGTCAAATAGGATTGAATGGAAAGTTCCCTGGACACTCCACCCTGGGAGCTCTTTTTCATGGATTTTAGGATCTGATCTGATTTTTTAAAATCCTCAAATGATGCCTTATCGTTCACCAATTGTGCAGATGTTTAGAATGCAATGATGCTCACCCCTGTACAAATTGGAAACCGTATAAGCTTTGTACCTGTATTTATTTCACCACTCTCGGCTCAAGCTGAGTAAAGACAGCTTTTCTTCACCTCAATTTCCAATGACAGTGACTCCTGAATAAATTTCAGAGAGGTTGAAGGGATTCAGAAATATGGTTGTCTTCAGGTTTCAGACACATTTTTCACTGTTTTTTTGACAGTTATTAAATACATTAATTTTCTGATGGTAATTTCAGTGTAATAACAATATGAAAAATGTAATTCTTGTTTTCCCATCAGTGAGGGGAACCTCAGAAGTATCCTGAGAGATATAAATCAAAATAGGAGTGTGCTTCAGATGCCACTTTGGGGGACAGAGGCCACATTTCTATGTGTCAGAATTAAATCAGGAAGGGAAAGTAATATTATCAACATCACCACGTACTTTCTGTTAGTTTTTCTCTTATCCCAGAAAGAAAGGTTTGGGAATCTTACCCAAATGCTTGACCTGCAAAGAAAATATCAGAATCAGGAGAAAACAGATAGAGAGTCACAACATCTCAGATTCTACTTGAACACAGTCTGGCTCCAACTAGCCTTTCCATTCCCCTTCCTTCCCTCTCTGTTCTACTTTATATATCAGATTTCATTTTCCACCTCCTTGCCTTTGCCAAGATGCCCCCCCACCCCCGCCGGCCACATACACATGTACACACCTTGTTTGGAATTCACTTTCTTCTCACTTCCATCTTCCCTATGCCCATTTTCCTTCTGAGCAGGAGCTCAGGTGCCATCCCTTAGAGAAGGCCCTTCTTGCCTCTTCACCTTTATTAGTTAGTGTTAACTCACTCCTGAAGTTGCTTTGTATTGATTTACTTGTGTTCGTGCTTTGTCTTCCCGCCAGGAGAGTTTGATCCCTTTGAGGAAAGAGATGCTTTGTTTGGGTGCTTGTATCACTTAGCAGGCTTTGAATACATTCTTGCTGAATTGGCTGGAAGCTCACTCCCTAACAGGGCAGCCCCCTTTGATTTTTGGAATAAGCTTGACCTGCCATTTGGCTAGTTAGCTCATCTCTGTTCCTTGGCCTCCGACTACTTCTAAAACCTTGTCCACCATTTTGTAAATCCATGCTGTTGGCCCTGAGAGGGAAAGTAGACAAAGAATACAAATAATGCATACATCTCAAGAATATTGGATTTGAAATGAGGGGCCTTGAGTTGCAAACCCTAGCTCTGCTACTCTGTGGCTTGGGAATATAACATAACCTCTCTGGCATTCAGTTTCCTCAGCTATAAAATGAAGAGATTGGGCTGGGTGACCTCTAAGGTTTTTTTAAGGGTCAAACAAAGCTTATTATCTCATCCCCACTATTGGACAAGATCCATAGACTCATTGTAGAAGGAACCTTAGACAACTAACTTCCCTATTTTACAAATGAGGAAACTATGGCATGGAGAGATGAAATGCCTTGGTGGTAGAGCCAGGTGAGAACTAAGGCCCCTCACCTCCCAGCCCATAACCATTTCCATTGCACCACACTGCTTCCCATGTGCTATGTCTCAGAGTACATGACCTCTTCTTATCTGAAGGACAATATGTTATTAGTAGTAAAATTGCTAGTTTTCCTCAGAGGAGTCTATTCTAGAATACTGATGTAACTCTGAATGAGCCCCAGGGAACAGTGGGAGCCAAGCACAACAGGGTACTTTTTTGAGGTTGGCTGATATCATTACCTTAATCAATTGCCTTAGAAGCAAAACAGGCAGGTTTCTAGTTCATTCAATAAAGACTTTTCTGTCAGCCACATCCAGCCTGAAACAACCATGTAAATGGTTTCTTCAGCAGTTCATGACAGTCAGTTACTACACTTTCAATATGGCGAATGAGTTTACATGCTATTTTCTGTTTGTTCAATTCACTTCATCCCAATAGGCATTTGTTTAGTGCCTGCTGTATGCAAGTGTTTGTGTTAGCCCCTGTCCTCAAGGAGTTTATAGTCTAAGTAAGTTTAATAATCCTCTGGCATTGGTAGCCATTATTCTGCTCTTATTTCAAAAGGAAGGATCAGGAGTTGGGGGGCCCCAAGATCATGCCTGTGGTTGTTCTTCCACCCAGCCAAATGGACTCTCTAGAGAATCACCAAATTCTCTATGATTCTCAGAGAGTAGATGACTGCCTATCTCTGATATTGGTCTCTCTCTGGGTGGCCATGCCAATTTATTATCTGGAGGTTGAGGGGGTTTTATGGATTTAGCCAATCAGAATTGGCTCTTGAGCCCCCACCTCTGGACTTCTTGTATTGAAGGCCCTGGTTTCATGACCTTGGCTTCATGCAATTGCCTTCCCACAGGAACAGAGAAAACATGTTTGGATAGTGTGCAGTATTTCTTCTTGGCCTAAAAGCCATAAATGATACCTAATAAAGCATCTACCACTTGGCTGGGCCTCCAAAGCCTTTCCAAGACCCAAGCAGTTTCCAGAAATAATATAGGTCACTCCAAATCCAGGAGTTCTAAGAAATGCACAGTTCAGTTTGCTTAGCAAAGGAATAGACACAAGACATCACTATTTGCGACTAGCGTTTGACTCGCATGATCCAGAATTCCAGTTTTTAGTTGAAGACTCAAGCACTCAGGTCAGGCACAAGAGTGAAGGGCAGCCAGAGTGAGGGGACAATTCCTAAATATAGCCTCCATAACACCGAGTAATTTCAAGAGGGTGCTAATGCGGGGAGGTGGTTGAGAAGGCAGGAAAGGCCTCAGGCAGAAGGCACTGCCTAAGCTGTGGAGAAAAGGAGGGATTCTACAAGGCGGAGAGGAGGAGAGAGTACATTTCAGACACAGGGGGCCCTCTTGGGGTCCAATGACATGGAGGTAGAGGAATGATTAGTAGGTCAGTTCGACTGGAATGGAGAGTGTGTAAAGGGGGAAAATGCAAAATAAGATTTGAAAAGTCAGTGAGAGCCAGATGTAGGGTTTAGAATTTCTCTTTGTGGACTTTGCATTTTATCCCAAGAGCCTTTGAAAGATTTTTGAGTGGTGGTAGTGGCAGAACGCCAGAGCCAGATTAATATTTTAGGAATGTCACTTTTGCTGCTATGTGGAGCATGAGGTGGGAAGAAACTGGAGGCAAGGAGATCAGTTTATGAAACCATCGACATGGTGTATTTGAGTAGTTATGAACTAAGGTAAAGGCAGTGTGAGTGGATAGGAGGGGATGGATATGAGGGGTTGTCAAGGTTGAATTCACAACACCTGGCAACTGATATAATATGAGAGAGTGAGAGAGAAGAAAGTGTAAGATTGAGAAACTGAGGGCCTGGATGGATGATGGTGCCTTCAACAGACAGAGCAAAGTGTGGAGGAGGAAGGGATGGAGTTTTGGTGGAAAGATAATGAGTTCTGTTTGGAATACATTCATTTAGATGTGTGATGGGAATTGGTAGTGTGGGACTATAGCTCGAGAGAGTGATGAAGCCAGATATATCCATTTGGGAGTCATCTGGATAGCAGCAATAATTGAACCCATAGAAGCTGATCAGTTCACCAAGTGTTAGATGGGATGAAAAGAGGGCCCAAGCTAAAGCTTTGGGGGATGCCAGCATTTAGTGAGCTGGAGGAAAATCCAGCAAAGATTAAGAAGGAATGACCACCTAGGTGGGATGACCATGGAATTAGGTTAGAAAACAGCATTACATAATCAGAGAATCTCACGATCTCAGAATTGACAGTTGGAAGAGCCCTCGGTGACCACATGGTCCAACCCATAAGGAAGTCAAGGAAGCAGAGTCCAAGGGGTGGAGATGTTTAACAGTGTCAAAAGCTGCAGAGAGGCTAAGCAGGATTGGATCCAGTGTGAAGAGGTTATTGGTAACCTTGAAGAGAAGAGATTCAGTGAGTAGTCCAGCTGATTGGAAGGAAATGAGGAAGGATTGGGGGTAAAGAGATAAAGGAATCCAGCATCGACATAGACAACGCTGTGCTAGAAATCCTAGAGATTTGGGCTGTGAAAGGGAGGAGAGATTTGGACCCAGGCTTGAGGAGCTAGAAGGGTTAAGCGAATGTTTGTTTTTGGTTTTGGTTTTTAAAATGGAGAATGCCTTGAAATGTTGATGGGCCAAAGACAGTGGCTAGCCGCCTTCACCCATCCCTGACCTTTACCTGCCCTCCAGTTTTGGTCAGGGGATGATGCCTGTTTTCTCAGGAGGGGAGCCCAAATCCACTCCCACTTCAGATTCCTGAGGAACAGTTCTCCTAATGTCTGTGCAATTCTTTTCAGTGGGGATAGGGGCGGAGGAAGGAGAGAAGTAAAAAAAAAAAAAAAGTACCCAAAGTATAGACATGAATCAGGCAGTTTTTTTTCTTACACAGAAAAGTAACTGCTAAGTAATAAAAACTCATAGAATAATTACAGTCAGCTGAGAGGCTAATATGCAGGCCTCTTTGGGCCCTTCGTACCAGGCCTGCTCTGCTCATTAGTTATTTTACATTTCACCTCTACCGAGTACAACCCAATAAATACCACACGGCCTCTTTCCTTTCCAGTATTTTCTCTCTGTGGGCAGCTCTTTCTTTCTTGGCTGGTCTGATGCTTCAGTGGACCCTAGTTACTTAGGTATCTGGGAAGGAGGAAGATGCCTGCTGCCTCTTGAGCTCTCACAATGCTTTGTGCGTGGGGAAAGATGAATGGGAGGCAGCACAGGCTTGCCTACAAGGCTATGTGCTTATGGGGGCGGGACCTGAAGGACAGACAGTGGTCCTTTAGTATATTCATAGAGTTCCAGCTTATCAGCCTCTTTACGGCAGATGGAAAGCGGTAGGAGGAGATCTGCACCTGCTCTGAAGTTGGGGGGGATGGAAAGCTGCTCCATTAGCCATCCCCAAGGGGGAAGACACATGGACATAAGGGAAAGAACCACTGGCTAAAGAGAGATTGAAGATGAGAGATAAGAGAGGGAATGATTGAGGGACAAGCACCGAGAGAAGTGAAGTGGAGAGGTTAGCGCTACTCTTTTTTCTGATACTAGAACAAAGAAGGAAAATATGGCGGTTAATGAAGAGGTATTTTGAAATATGAAGTAGAAAAGAAGAGAGCTTGAGATAGAGGGCCTCTACTTCCTCAGGAAAATAAGGGACAAGTTTCTCTGCCGACAAGGAGGGGGAGGAGGATGTGTTGGAGGTCTAAGAAGAGAGAAGGTTTGGAATAATCACTGTAAAACATGTAATAAGAAGTTAATTATAAAATAAAAGGATTGCTATGTAATAGCAAGGGACCAGTTGAGACAAGATAGCATAAATTTGTATCTACAGTAGCATTTAGCATCATTTGGGTAGGAATAGAAAAAGTAGATGGATGGGAGGGGTAGCCCAGGGTTGGGGTTTGGCAACGCATGACAAGAGAGAGGGTAAGGGATTCAAGGGTAGCTGACACTATAGTTGAATTGGTCAACCAGAAGGTCAAGACTATGAAGGGAAGGAAGAAAGGTCAGAACATGGTTGATGTGTTGGAAGAATGGAGAAGAGTGGAAGGACTAGAGGTAATGGTAAGGAAGGAGAATGGGTTTAGGAGAGGTGAAGCAGAAGGAGAGATTGAAGGATAAGATATTGTGGTTGGAAAGCGAAATTTCAGAGTTCTGGATCATGGAAGTGGAACAATTAGGGGTGATGGTCAACTGAAGGGTCTAACCATACTTGTGTGACTAATGTAGAGTGAAAATGGAAGTAATGGGAGTTTGGGATGTTAATGAAGAGGACGGCTGGGGAGTTGAAGGGTATATTTCCATGCATGTTGAGGTCCCAAAGTATGAGGGCAGGGGTTGGGATGGAGAGGAGGACTGTTGGTCCAGTACTACTGAACTCCTTGAGAAAAGAGCAAAAATGACCTGTAAGTCTGCAACAAGAAGTTAGACAGACAATAACATAGAGACAGTGATTCTCAAAGAGAGAGATCAATGAAACAGGATGCTGAAGGACCAGTCTAAGAATGGGCACAAGGGGTATGCTTAATTCTCCTCTTGGCCCAGTGCTTCAGAGAAGAACAAATAGACCCGTAGTCCAGGAGAGAATGACCATAGATGCAGTGTCTTCTAGGGAGAGCCATATGCCCTAGAGAACAAGAATATGGAAAGAATGAATGAAATAAAAAGATCTAGGGTAAAGGGGAATAATCCAGAGGGCTCCCTGGAGGCATCATTGATCTATAGCTGGAAGGTAGAGGATGATAAAGACTATAGAAGCATAGTGATGAAGTGGATAGAGATGAGAGTGTGGGAAGAGAGGCTTTTTCCCCAAGCAGATCCCCAAAACCCAGAGATAGAGTAGGAGTTGAGAATTCATTGCCGTAGGATAAGGAATGAGCAGTTAATAAAAGGTACCCACTCTCTAAATCCTGTACTAACTGAGCACCCAGTCAGTGTGGATCCTCACTGCCTCTGACTTTCAGAGGGCCAGGGGCTTTTAGAGATCTGAGACCCTGCTGGCGGAGGAAGAATAATGTGTCAGTTAGTTCCTCAGGGGTTGGGCCAGACCCACACTGTATACCATTTCCAAGTCTTTGACTAAGATAGCCAGGGATGAAGGGAAATCACACAAGTGGCCCAGCCAGGAGTGTGGAGGATAGATTGGAGTGGGGAGAGACTTGAGGCTGGGAGACCAATTAGGAGGTCATTCCAGCCATTTGAGTAAGATCCCAAACTGAGATGGTGGCTGAGGAAGTAGAGAGAAGGGGATGGATGCAAGAGATATTGTTGAGTTGGAAACAGCGAGATTTGGCCATTACTTGGATATGTGGCCTGGGGATGAAGGAGGCCTTGAAAATGGTGCTGAAGAGGCTCAGGATTGCATTACCAAAGGAGATCTGACCCCTTCCCCACCTGAGGGAGTGGGTGGGCCACCTGCTCCTGCTCCATCCCCATCAAGGCTCAGTTGAGTTCCCTAAATAGTGAGGAAAGCCCTACTTACATGGGCAGCTCCATGCACCCTTGCACTGTCTACTAAGAGGCAGACTTACTCTCAGAGGATCCTTGAGTGGCTTCTATTTCTTTGTTTAAATATTATCTCTCCTCTTATTAAGCTCTTTGAGAATAAGTACTTGTTAGTGGGGTTTTTTTTTTTTTGTTTTTTTGTTTTGGTTGTGTTTTTTTTTGTTTGTTTTTTTGGTTTTTTTTTTTTGTGGTTCCTCAGTGCCTAGCCCAGTGCTAAGGTCAGATTGGGTACCTAATAAAGAAATGCTCATTTAACTGACCAGTTGTCCTGGCAGTCCTATGGTGGATATAGTCTCATTTGCTTCAAGGGTTACTTTTCCAAAGTCAGAATGGGGTCAGAGGGCACCACAAAATTGCATGAAACCCTTCATTAAAAGCAGCAATTCAGTGTGACTTGAAGCTGTGGGTCATTTGAATTTGCATGAAAAATTAGAGACAAGTCAAAATGTTCCCACAGATGACAAGGTTTGCCTTTAGAGCTACTGCCAAGCTCACTTTTTCTGTATTTTTTCCCCTGCTGAGAGCTGTGTGTGTGTGTGTGTGTGTGTGTGTGTGTGTGTGTGTGTAAAACACATGTGTCAGAGCTATGCAGAGGTGGTATGAGAACACTAGCTCTATTGGAAGGTAGATTTTGTTAACTGAGTTTGAAGATGTTATGAAGACAGAGGGGACATCACTGCCCCTGCTTTCTATTGGCTAAAAACACCCTGCCAAGGTGGGGAATGTGTAATCCAAAGCAATTTGATGCAAATTAATTTTTCCAGCAACAAAAGAACAAGGAATTAAGCAGGAAAAAGTGGGTCAGGTGGAGAGAAATCATGTGTTTAGAAACAGGATGATCACAAGGACTGCAGATGGGTGAACTATGGCTGTATTCTCTCTCTCTCCCTTTTTTTTCTCTCTCTCTGTCTCATAGTGATGGAAAGAAGGCAAAGGGCCAGACGGGGTTTGGTCTGTTAGAAGAAATTATCTGGCATCCAGAGTGCTAAGAAGCCAACCTTGGTGACAGCCTTAATGAGGCTGCTCTGAAGCCCCAAAGGGCCAAAGCTGAGCAGGCCCAAGTGGGACCGATGGGTTACTGTGAATGCTTGGGGCTTTTCAGTCGGTGTCGTGTGAATCCTCAAGGATTGCCTTGGTTTCCACACTTTCTCGACCAGGGCTCAGAGAGGTGCACTGGCCAGCACTCACCCAATGAGGAAGTAGCAAAGACTGGATTCGAATCCAGCTTTCTCTGACTCCAAGCCCAGGACTCTATCCACTTTGTGACACTACTCCCCAGAAGCACCGAGGACAAGAAGTGAAAGGTCTTTCCCTGGAGGAGGCTAAGGATTCCCAAGTGTAATGGGTACCAACTCAAGTTTGATGGGAGAAAGGTTCAACTTAGTTGCACTGAGGTGTTTGTGCTTCCTGAAGTCTTGGTCTAAACTCTGTGAATTAATGATTAATATTCATATATGTCCATTATTTTGAGAAAAAAGAATATTCTTAGAGAAAAAGCATAATTGCCTGGGTTGCATGCTAATCCCTAGCTTTTTACCTAGTGACATATTCGTGTACCAGGCTGGCCTAGTTCCTAGGAAGGAATCAGTAGTCTTTTTTAGAAATTAGTTTGTCAAAGCCATGCCTATAAATTCAGAACAAGCATCACAGGCAATGAGAAGCCACAACAGATGTTCACAGCAGGTACTCTTGCCCTTTGGCCTGCTTGTGGCTCCTGCACATCAAGTTAGGAGTAAGGATAGCCCCACAGGGTGTAACCTTGTAGAAGGAATTACCTACTCCATTTTCTTTTTTTTAATTAATTTATATATTTTTAGTTTTCAACATTCACTTCCACAAGATTTGGAGTTCCAACTCTCCCCTCCCCCCACCCCAAGTCGGCATGCATGCCTTCTCCATTTTCCATTCTCCTTTGAGGTAAAAAAAAAATATGGAGAGAGGAAGAAGAATTGAGAAGGAAGAGCTAAATAGAACCACAAAAGAGGAATCACAGAGACTTAAAGTCAGACCTTAGAGATCGTGTAGTCTAATCCCTTTCTTGGGAGAGGAGGAAGCTAAGGCCCAGAGGGAGTCACAGTGAGTTGTCCAAGGTCGCAGGGCTCCAAGGTAACAAGAGACAAGCTCCCAAGCCATGCCCTTGGACTTCAGCTCCCGTCTCCTTGTTCCCATGATTCCGCACCAGAGGAGAAGAGAAGACACATGTCAGGAGTAAGCACACATCTTTATAGAACAAAAGCTTGGTGCAAAGCTGTGGCTCCCTAGTAAATGTAGCCCTATCTGTCAATAAAAAATGTTTTGGGCCCGAGATGCAGGTGTCTGGGTAATTTCATTCTTTGGACATTTTCTCTTTCTTACACTGAATGAAGAATTGGAATTTGGGTCTTATGTCTCCTTGGCAAAGGATTTGAGTGAGGAGAAGAGGGGAAGGTTGGGAATTAGCCTCTAAATATGTCTATGCCATTCTGGGCCCCTGGCTAGTTGGGGCTTGGCTCCCATGGTGTCTGGCTTGGGCATCCTTTGGCTCACTGCCCATGCCTAAATGTTCTAGTGGAGCCCTACAAAGACAATTTATCCAGATCTCTGGGTTCACCAGAACAGATGTCATTTGTGTGTAGTTTGCTCATGTAAAAGATCCTAAGGGTTACCATCATGACCGAAGTAGAGAAAGGGAATGACCTCAGATGGTAAAAGAGCATCCTGAAGCCCACAGACAGAAAGCAGAATTCCCAGGTATTCCTTTTCAGGCTGCCTGCATTATGTTTGCCTGGAATTATGATTGGAAGGTGACTAGCATCTAAAGTTGCACCTGCCCCGCCCCCAGTTCTCTAGGAACCTCCCTGGCAGAAGTTCCCCCCACCCCACCTCCACCTGTTATGCTTTTGTATCCTTTTGAGCTGAGGAAAACCAATGTCCTGCCCCCAATGTATTTTCTTGCTCCCTGGCTCTCTGCTGAGATCAGATATTCTGCAGTCAGCACATTTCTACTCCATTGCCCCCTTGGGAAAATGGACTGTTCTTAGCTGGGAGCTGTGTGACAGCTAACCCTAGAGACTTAGGCCTTCTCGGGGCCTATGGAGCCATGGCCTCCTGGAGCAACCTGCCCCTCAGCCACTCATCACCACTTTCCCAAGTTAGTGTCTCCACTAGCTTGGCTGGCTCGCTGGCTTCTCTTCCTAGGGAAATGGTCAACTGCAAACTGAAGGCTTGGGGAAATCTTTGGGGGGGGAGAACTTTTATGGGAAATATTGCTATTTACGCAAATGCATTCACCTAAGAATAATGGCACCAAAGGCAAGGCACTGCTTTTGGAAGGAGGGGAGAACAAACAAGTCTGGCAATTGATTGCTTGGGTGAACACAATTTGTACTAAGTTTGCCTCTCAATTGGACTTGTGACAGCTTTCAGCAATGTTGGAAACACAAGAGAAATTTCTCTTTTGTCCCTTGAAGGGGAAGTGGCTAAATTGATTTGGGTTATTTGTCTGGAAACGTCTCTCACCGGGTAGATGAAGCATCCTCCTTTATAAAGATGGAGCCCTGGGCCATGGCGGCTGGCTATAATTACAAATTGCAGAAAATTTATCAGAGAGAAAGAATTTATAGTTTTTTTTTGAAAATGCCCAGGCTGAGCATCTATTGTTGTTTACCCTTATTTTGAAGTCAAAATCTTGAGAGGGGCTGTGGCAATCGCTAACAGTTGGCATTTTTAATAAATAAATAAAAATGCCGTTAGTGAGGAGTGGGGTCAGTGAGCTAGAACAGAAGACCTGAGCCAAGAGTAGACATTTCCACTTGCCCCCAACCTGAGCTGTGAGTAGACATTCCCTCCTGCACCCCCCCTCAACCCACACCCAACAGAGTTGAGAACAGGCCCCTGCAGAGGACACCCTCCCTTCAGAATCTACTTAGAATTCCATAGGTATGGATAGGGTCTGGCTGAGGCCTGAGCTGAGACACCTGGAGCCAATAATTCCAGATAATTTGCTTATTCCTTCCTAGTGCTGAATTCGAGTATATGGGGGACAGTTGGAGGGTCTTGCCAGAACCCTGGACAAGGGTGGCCCAGCCTGATTCTGGGGAAGTTGGAAGGATTGCAGGGAGAAAGCAACATTGTCCACAGATGATGAAATACGAAATACGAGTTACACAATGGATCCGTGCCTGTGATTTCACCAGTGTGAAAAAAAAGTCGGTGCTTGAACCCAGGTCTTTCGAACTCCTCAGGTGGCCCTCTCTTCACTACGTCAGGCTACCTTGATGTACAAAACATATAGAAAGTAATTTCAGGGGAAAAGGCACTCGTGGTAGCTGATTTTCTGTAAGAAGCGGCACTTGAGTTGACCCTTGAAGAAAGTCAGGGGTTTTCTAAGACAGAGATGAGGAGGGAATGCATTCCAGGAATGGAGGATAGCCTCAGCAAAGGCATGGAGACGAGAGCAGCAATGAGGCCACTTTAAATGGGAGGTCTCATGTATGTGAAGGCAAGTGATGACTGAGAAGAGGGTTTGCTGGCCACGGTTTCTGTGTTTGTTTTCTCCCCCATTCTAATGGGGGAGGGAAGAGACTTCTCATTTTTGTACTTGTATCCTCAGGGCCTGGTGCACAGGAAATGCTTAATAAATGCTTTTGTTTAGGATCCTATAATATTCCCTTAACAGGCACATGTAGAGAAAGCATTTCAGAATAGAGAGAGAACTGTCTCAGAGCCAGGAAGGTGATCTGGGTTCAAATCCTACTTCTGACACATACTGGCTATGTGTCCCTGGGCCAGTTACTTAGTCTCTGTGCTCTAGGCAACTTTCCAAAACTTTGAAGTTGCAGAGAACATGGTTACTTGCACTGGTACAAGGAGCTTCCTCATCTAGTCCCATCTCCACCGCTGTCCTATCGGCCCATGCTCATCACCAGCCAAATCCAGAATCTTTTCCTTGTGTGTGGTGAGATGGGGGTCACACAGCCTCCATGGTCAACTAGACTGTTTATCAAACCCACAGCAGACTTGCCAGGAAATCAAATGCTTTTCCAAGTCCAATTCCAATTTCATAACGTGTAAAACTATTTATTGATCTTCTGTGTGTTTCTCCAGTGCCCTTCATTGTCATACCTAGGTGCTTTAATGAATCAATTGAGCAATGAAATCAATGTGCCATCTACCATTCCACCATCAACTAGCGATCAATGGCATCGCCAAGTCTCTCTAAGTTCTCTAAGGGGCTTAGAACAACTAGGGCATTTAATACGTGATTAATAACAACATAGATGAACCTGTGCATTCAAAGAGGATTGGATTATCCCTTTGGATTGATTTTCTAAAATGTTTTCACTTGAATCAGGCCCAGAATTGATCTAAGAGAATAGCTAAGAACTACAAATACAGATAATACATTTTTTCTTTAAAGTCAAGGATGTAAAAAAATATATGTTTAATCTTCAGTGGTGCATTATAATGCCCACAGTGCCAGATGCTGCCTCATCTGGACCTGAGGCAGATGTGGTTACTGCTCTGGTCCATAAGTCCTGTTCTCTGATCTGGCTGTGGTCAAGGACCACTTGAGACAAATGCCATACTCTCAAAAGTCTTTCTACTCAGGGAACATGACCCTAAGGCCTAGTGTCAGGATTGAAGTCAGGAGGATTTGAGATGGAATCCTGTTGCAAACACTACCTTCATGAGCTTGAGCAAAAATTTTCTCATCTGTAAAATAGAGATGATAAATAAACTTACTTCACATGGTTGTCAGGATCAAATGAGAATATCTAAATATCTGAAGCACTTGGCAAACCTTTAGGTGCTATATAAATGTTGGCTATAATTATTGAAAGGGAATATGGAATATTAGAGTTGTGACCTCAGAGCCAGGAAGGCCTTGGTTCAAATTCTGTCTATGACCTATTGGCCATGTGACCCTGGATAAGTCATTTAACCTCTCAGTGCTCTAGGCAACTCTCTAAGATTGTAAGTGGCAGAGATTCTCATTGATAGAGAGAGTTTCCTTATCTACAAGTTCCCTGTGTTCCAAACTCCCTGGTTCAGTTCCTGTCCCCTGTATTGTTGTTATCATTATCGTCATCATCATCATCATCATCATCATCATCATCATTGTCATCACCATGATCATTCTCATTATTATTATCATTAGTGTTATTGGTGAGTATCCAGATGGTGTCAACTTGACCAAGGGGTGAAGAACCTTGAGAGGTCCTTCTGTTAGTCTGGCCTATCCTTCCTGCCCCTCCTAGGTGAATGACATGTTCAGACACACTATAAGAATATCACTTTGGCAGCTATGTGGAAAAGGGATTGAAGAGGGGAGAGATTGAAGGCAGGAAGAGTAATTAGGAGGCCATTATAATTGTTGAGCCCTGAAGCATGTCCTCCTTTGTCCACTGATTAGCACAGAAGGGGATTCTGTAGGCTGACACTGTTGCCACTACCTTTTTCTGTATTTTCTCTCCTCCTGCGGCTTCCATGACACTTGTCTTTCTCATTCTGTTTCATTAGGTCATCACCTCTATCTCCTGCCTCCTTAGAGTACTCACCTCCCAGTTCTCTGTCCTGGAACCTCTTCTCCCTCTACTATATTTCACTTGGTAATCTCATCTGCTTCCTTGGGTTCAGTTGCTGTCCCTATGCAGATGACTCCCACATCTGCATATCCAGTCCCAGTGTCTCTCCTGAGCTATCTGGTCCCATGTCAGCAGTTATCTACCATAGATTTCTACCTGGATGTTAGGTGTATACCTAGAATACAGGTCCAAAACAGAACCAATCATCTTTGCCTCTAAGCTTACACCTCCTTCATATTTCCATATTCCTGTTGAGGGAATTAATATCATTCATCTAGAGCTGTAATCTGTGGTTCATTTCTTACTTTTCCTCTCCTATCTCCCAAGTATTGTTTCTGCCTCACAGCATCATTTTTCATCACGTGTCTCTCATCATTTCCCCACTTGGGATATTGTCATAGCTGTCTAAATGGGCTCTTTATTCAAATTCCCACAAATGCGAAAAGAATCTTTCTAAGGCACAGGTGCTATCATTCCATCCTCCTGCTGAGAAGCTGTCCGTGGCTCCCTAGTGAATCTAGGATCAAATCGAAACTCTTTAGCCTGGCACCTAAGCCCTCTCCAAATCTGGCTCAAAACTACCTCCTTCTTCAGGTTTACCATAATATCACTCCCCTTCTCACACGGTATTCTAGACAACCTGTACTATTCGCCATTTGCTGAACTTTCCTAGTTATTACTGTTTACATTTGCATAAACTGTGCTCATGTCCAGAAAGCATTCTCTCTTTATCTCCAGCAGTCAGAATCCTGATCCTCTTTCAAGCTCAGCTCTTTGAAGCCTCCTCTTGAGTAGCCCATTCTCAGAGCCTGGGATTCTCTTAGAACATTTTGTCCAATCTCCCCTTTGCCCTTTCTTATGCTTATCTGTTTTTGAGTAGTAGCCGTCCAGTAGATCATAAGCTTCTTGAAAGCAGGATCTGATTAATTGTGGTCTTTGAAGGCTTATTCCTTAACACAGCAACGTAAATCTAATTGAATTTATTGTTGGATTGGATTAGGGGATGGGCATGATAGCTGTCTTCAAGTATTTGAATTTGAAACTGGGAACAATGTATGGAAGTTGTAGTTGTAGGCAAATGTAGACCTGACGAAGGCTGAGATCAACTTCCTATGAGTGGAATGGACTCCTCTGTCCCAGGAGGAGGTGGGTGCCCCCTCCCTGGAGGTCTCTCTTGTAGAGGAGATTCATGGTCAGGTGTCTGTTGGCCTGGCTGCCCTTCGAGGTCCTTTTGGACTCTGAGACTCTGTGATCCTGTGCCTTGCCACCCTGGGGTCATATCCACAGGGCACTAATGATGCTGTGCCACACTTTAAGCTTATTCATGACAAATTAATTCCTGCTATTGAATAATTCATTCACTAGCTTGAAGTTGTTAGCAAGCCAAACTGGCTACAATTTAATACAGAACTACTTGCAAAAATTCATGTCACAGTTTTCTGTTGTATATTTAAGGTCCCGGTATTTTTCCTTCAGAAGCTCCAATGTTGATCATTTGTCTTTGCTGGCTCCAGAGGATTTACTGATTTTTTTTTCCTGATCTAATTTCTACCCATCCTTCAAGATCCAGCTCAAAGCTCACCTCCTCCCTGGTTCCCTGAGATAGAAGTAATCATTCTGTCTCAGGAATCCCCAGAGCATGATCTTTGGATTTCTTTTAATACATTTTAAAATTCTGTATTGCGTATCAGTTATTTGTATGCTTCTCATTTCCTGATCTCTCCTATTAAAGTATAAGTTCCATGAGGGCAGGGATTCTATTTTATTCTTCCCTGTATATTCCTTCCCTTTCTCTTTGCCCTTTCCCTTTCCCCTTTCCCTTTCCCCTTCCTTTTCCCCTTCCCTATATCAATGGCTAGCATAGCACCTCCCATATAATAGGTTGAGGCAGAAGAGGTAGGCTCTTTGTTGGGAGAGCAGGGCAGAGATAGTCTGAAAAACCAGTCCAAGTCAGTTACCAGAGTGTTTGGGGAATGCTAAGAAGGGTGAATGACCCGACTGTGGATTCAGGAATTCAAAGTTGAAAAAGTTCTCAGGAGATTCAGAAGCCAAAATGGTAGGAGAGGGAAAGTAGCTGACCTTCTGATAGACTCAACCTGGTATTTTTTTTTTCCTTTTTTGTGAGACCCTAGTTTGAGATTCACAGAAGCAAGTGTTTACCCATATGGCTTTAGGTTCTTTTTTCCAAACAATGAGGCAAAAATAAAATGACTTCTAACAATAATGGAATATAATGTCATCCTTTTACTGGCCTGCCTCAGTCTGGCTTCTTGGTTTTAGTTTCTGCATTTGTTGACAAGGCAGCATCGTTCTTTTGTATGATGAGAGATGTTATCAGTCCTTGAATAAGAAATAGAAGACTGGAGGCAGAGTAGATAAAGAAAAATTGAGTCACTTATTTACAAAATTCTTTCCTCTCTGTGACAACCAACATTTGCCTCTCAAATTAATAGCATATTTTAGAAGTCAGCTTTTATTCTGTGGATACTCAAACTCGGCAACTTGGATAGACACTTAGGAAAGAGAACAAAGTATTTCCGAATACTAATTCCAGGAAGTCTAGTTATGCTTTCCATCATTTCTGACCGCACTCCTGGCCTCCAGTATTCCACCACAGGTCCAAGGCCTCTTCACGTTTTCCCTTTCAGGTTCAAGTGTCTGGAGGCCCTTACTTCATGTATGAGCTATGGCTAGAAAGTAAGGAAACTGATTGTTTAACAAACACACCAGAACTTCTGCATCTTCCTAAGTGTCATCTTGGGAGGCCATGCATTCCAGCCATGCAACCATTATTTTTGAAAATGTGTTATTAATGTACTTTTTAAAAAAAGGATAGCTGTCGCTTCCCCTGCCCACCTCCCTCCATCCTGGGCCCACCAGGGTTAACAAAGTACAGTTAAGCAAAACAAACCGTCACATTGATTATGTCTTGCATCCTTTCTGCACCCATAGACCACCATCTTTCTGCCAAGAGGTTTCACTATCAGTTTTCCCACGTAGCTGTTGTTCCAAATGCTTTCATCAGAATCAGAGTAGAGTATAGTGTTGGTAATACCAAACCATCAAGCAAAGGAAACAGTCAGGAATGAGGGCAACTTACTATTGAGGATACCACCTCACATTATACCCACCACAGGAAAAATGCATAAAGGACTCACCCTCATAGACCACCAAGGGGCAGCGTCTTGGAAAAAAGTCCATATTCCTTAGCCAGCCATTTGTTTAGCAGGAGGTAATCCCGGTCTCTGAAGTCGAATCAGAAAGGTATCAGTGCGTGAGTGTGCCTCCTTGGACAGCACTTATCGGATGCTTGTAGCAAGCTCATCGTTGATTAGGGACAACTCATCACACTGATGTGGGGTCTACCTCTCATCAACCTGCTGTATGCACTGACATGGTGCTGTTCAGTTTGCAATGAACTTTCACTTGCATAGTCTCATGTGAGCCTCTCAATAGCTAGGGTAGCTGAGTAGGGACTTGGATGCTTACTACCTGATGTATCACCTTGGCCAAGTCAATTGAGTTAGCTTCCCCTTCTATAAAAGAGGTGGCCTGTGAATTGCCTTCAAGCTCTAAAGTGAGGCTCCATGATCCTATTTCCTACCCCAGTGTTTTTTCTCCTATTCAGTGGCACTGGCCCTACCCACCTGGGTAGATCAGAATCTGGGTTAGGAGGGAGCCAGGGGAACAGAAACAGCAAACGGGAAATGAGGCCAGGAGCAGAGCAGGTTAGAGCTGGGTTACTGCTCTTAAGCTCAAAACCCCCAGTGGGGAGTCAGCCGGCCTTGTACATTCAGAGTCAGAAACAGAACCAGGGGAAAGGCTTGAGAGACGGGTCCCTAGCACAGAAGAGGATCACATACCTGGCTCTATTTGGCATGCTTCGTCTCTCATCTGTCCCAGTCTTATTGGCTGATCCTCTATGCTCGATGCTGCTTCTTTCCTTAAGGAGCCTGGACATGTTTAGCCCCAGTACTTCTCTTCCAAAAAACAAAAACAAAAAACAAACTGTTTAATCAAACCACTGGCCCACGTTGTTGTTTTTCTTGATCTTTTATAGCTCCCGTGTACTCCCACTTGCCTGTGAGACTCAAGATTTCTTAATGAGATTCCAAGAAACCCAATCTAGAATGAGATGCTTTCTCTTTCACCTAAGATGTTTTTAAACAAACATTCACTGTTTAAAATGGCACTAATGAGGTAATAGGACAGCTTGTCATAAGTTCATGTAATTGACCATAGATTGCTAACGTACTGCAGTGGCTCCAGTCTAAAGGCTATGTTATGTGTCGCTACTACTACCGCTAATCATACTGGGGAAGCCATTGAGCTGTCTTCAACAAAGAAAATCAGAAGGTAAAGCATATTCCCATATAGTCAAATCTCATTTACTTGATCAAATCAATGGAGTCCCGAACTAATCTGGAACCTAGGTCTTCTATTAATAGCTTCCATTTTTGCTTCCTCCTGGCAAGGCGTCACCAGGTCCTTGAAGTCTGTGCTAACTGAGTGCAGACGTGGTCAAAGCTTCAAGGGTCGAACCTAGCGATGGACTATGTATGGAAGCATCAGCCGAGCTAAGGGATTTGGAGGGTTGGCCACTGGAGGATAAATTTTGTCTAGCCAATTCCTCACAGTTTCAATCCAATAAACCTGTAAGTGCTGTGCAGGCAGTGCTATGCAGGTGTTTGGGCTACAAAGACCAAAATGAAATAGCCATAGATCTTTCATTCTATAGCAACTCATGAAATCATCTACTGAGGCATAGGACTGTCAGTGTCTGCATCGTTAGTGGGCTGGAATCATGGAGCATTCAAAACATCGGAGTGAGGAGGGTTGACTCCATTATTTTGTTCTTTTATTGTTGTTACTGAACTGGGATTTCATTAAGCTGGGAAATTGCTGGTATAGAACCCCCTTCTTCTCCCTTATACTCAATTGTGGCGTAAAGGACCAAGAGGTGAAGTTCAAGTCCATTTGAGCCAAGCCTCGAAGGGAGCTGTGGATCTCAAGAGGGGGTGGTGACTTGAACCCAGGCCTTCCTGAGTCAGGGCCCAAGTCTCTACCCACTACTCCATGTTTGCCCTCTAAGTTTTATATTGGTTTGCATTGATAGATACTGGATCAGCACTGGATCCATATCCTTTTCGAGGTCATGGACTCTTTAGCAGTCTGGTGAATCCCCTTCCAGAATCATATTTTTAAACACATTAAATGAAATGTGTAGTATTAGAAAGTCAACCAATTCTATTGAAATACAGTTATCAAATATTTTTAAAAAAAAAGTTCATCTGACCCCAGGTTAAGAACCTATCCCATAGAATAAAATGGAAGTTTTTGTTTCTTTGTTATTGTTTTTTTTCCCAGGGTGGGGGTGTCATCTCTTTTTAAGTGTTGTTTTTTGTTTATTTTAATATGCTTACACGTTCAATCCATAAACTATCTCTCAGCATGGCCACATTTTCTTATTAAATGTATCTTACAAGATGAGATACTATCTCAGACTTCTGCATTTTTTTTACTAAAATGTTTGAAGGAGAATAAACATTGGAACCAATAAAAAATGGATGAAGTTTGACTTTTACAATGTGGGTAAACTTATTTATTTGGTCGATCCATTTTGAAGGTCTTAGATTTAGGAGCAGAACTCATTCACTTGGTGATGATAAAAAACCACGTGCACAGAATAGAATAAACAATTACCTACTGAATAACTGGCTGATAAAAAACTGAAAGTTGAAATTGTGCGTTTTCCATGGGACGTATGTGATGGGTGAAAGATGAAATGACTGAGGAAAAGCAAGGTTTGATCTTCTGAGCATATCGATTTACTGAAGCAATGCATGCCAGCTGCCTAACAAATTGGGACCAGGCCCCTTCCTGGTCTTAGAACTGGATCCCTAAAAGAGGAGGAAACAGATTGTTATACATTAAAAAGAATTACTCAAATAAGACCGATTAATTAAAAGAAAACAATTAACCAAGATACAATATTAGGTAATCTGATTTCTAATTGAGGGGAAGATTAGGCACTTTCCAAGGTGGGAGGGGAAGAGTGAACAGGTACAATTACTTGAAATCAGAAAAGGAAGTGTCCCACTCCCCTCAAGTGTCTGTATTCAAAAGAACATGGGAACAATAACTGGTTGACCAGTATGGGGCCAGTTTTCAAATAAGACATATGGGTTGCTTAAGATGTTTAATTGTGAGAAAATTCCTTGCATCGATCTTTGGGTCTGACTGGGTTTCTAATCAGCATAGCCAAGGTCCTTGGTTAACGGTCTCTAAACAGCAGGGAGAGGTGGCCCAGCTTCCTAGCCATGCAGGGCTAGGTGCAAACAAGGCAACAAAGTTTTCTCCCAATTCCCACATTCGAATAAAGTTTTCTCTCAGGACAGAATTTGGACTAGACCCATGACTGAGTAGAAAGGGAACTAAGCTAGCCCCAGAATTGAGTCACAAGATGGAGTCAGTGTGGATTACTCAGTTCCCACAATTAAGTACTCACTGTCTTAATCCTCTCAATTCCCCTACATATAACTTTTGGCAAATAATTGTCTCTTTTTCTGTCTTTCTCTCTCTGAAAAATTTGCCTGTTTGTTGAGAGTGAAATACAAAGAGCTTAAGGGTTTGATGATTTTGAGACCCTTTGATGCTAATGAGGACGTTATTATATATTTTTTGAAAACCTTGGATTCAGGTCTTCCCTGATGGGGGCTGCTAAGATTCCACAAGCTTCTATAAATATAATAGTTCCCTTCGATTAAATCCCACATATGAACTTGGGGACTTCCCAAGCATTAAATATTTGAAAAGCTGGCTCATGGAAGAGAGATTAGATTTCTTCTGCTTGGTCCCAAAGGGCAGAAATGGGAGCCCTAGGTGAATGTTGGAGGTCCCCAGATTTAGGCTCAACTTCAGGGAAGACTTCCTAGTAATTAGAACTTCCCCAAAATAGAAAAAGCTGGGTTTCTATGAGTCTTTCGTAGGTCATATGATTGCAGGATTTCAACTTGCAAAGAATCTTTGGAATTGTTTAGGCCAACCCACTCGATTTAGCGATGAAAAAATAAAGGCCTAGAGAGCTCAAGGGAACTTGCCCGTGGTCTTAGCAATAGAAAACTACAGAGCCAGTATTGGAACGCAGTTCATCTGATTCCAAATGCAAAACTCTTTTCCTTGAATAACCCTTTGTTTAGGATCAAAGGATCCTAAATTTAGGTCCTTAGAATTTATCTAATGCAACCTCTTCATTTTAAAAAATCAATTTGTATTTATATCTTTTGTTTTTACATTGCCTACATTCCTCCCTATCCCTTCCTCTACCCCTCCTGGAGAGGGATCCCTTATAAAGAAGGATTTTTTTTTTCAGACAACACTTTCCTTTTTAGGATAAAGAAACTAAGGCCCACAAAGGGCCAGTGACTTGTCCAAGGCCACACAGGATCATTAATGCCATCAAAGGAATCTTTGCTTTACAGAATAATTCAACACTGAATTTCTTTAAACAGCCCCTTCCCTCAGTGCATGAAAAATTATTCTACTACTCCCTTCCCAACAAAAGAAAAGATCTGTACCCAACTTGTCAAGAATAAATCTTTTGGATCAAATGGCTGGCCCCTAGAATTAGCCAGAACTAGTGAAGATTCTTTGAGTTTAAATTTGACATATTTTATATCCTTCCATCCCATCTCCCTTCCTGGTGTTTTAGGTACTTTACTCTTTCTGGCAGTTTTCTCTTTGTGTTCACAGGTAAAGGGCTAAATCTAATCCCTGACCTTGTCAGTAAGCCCCATCACAGGGTGGGCAAAGCCGTGTAGGTGGTAACCGTCAGGGCATTTCTGTTTCTGGTAAGTCCCTAGAGGAGGAAGGTTGTCTGGACAGGAACATGGATCTCCTGACCCTCTCTCTGACTCATCCCTCTGGCACCTGCTCCATTTCCTACACAAGTTAGATCGCCACCTTGGCCCAGAGTGTTGAGAGACCGTGGAAATGGTGAGACCCTTGGCATCCAGCACTTCCACGGCCACAGTAAGCTCTGGGTCAACACTGGGCAAATGATTAGCTTTCTATTTTTCTTATGCTATTGATTCAATAAGTGTTTAGTGATAGTGGCCAACATTTATATGATGCTTTAAGGAGTTACAGAGTCCTGAGTGGAGTGGGAACAGGGCTGGATCTGAGGACATAATACCTGGGTTCAAGGACTGATTTTGCCCCTGGCTACTCATGTGGCCTGGGGCAAGTCAATTTGCTGCTGTGGGCTGTTTGTGTGTGGGTATATATGTGTATATGTATATGTGTATGGGTTTGTGTATGTATGTGTGCGTGCATATGTATGTGTATGTGTATATATGTGTATGAGTATGTATGCATTGTATATTTTTGCATGTGTATGTGTTTGTATATGTATTTGTGTGAGTACATGTGTATATGCATGGTTATATGCATGCATGTAAGTGTGTGCATACATGTGTATGTGTGTATGCATGTATCATATATGTTTGTGCATTATATATGTAATATGCCTGTGCATGTGTGAATGTATATATATATATGTATGCATGTTTATGTATGTGCATGTTTGTATATGTGTATATGAGTATGTATATCTATATATTATGTGTATTTGTATGTCTGTATATATGCATCTATGTGTGTATGCATACGTGTGTGTGTGTGTGTGTGTGTGTACATGTTTCTCCTTGGTTATATGTTTTAATTTTGTGTTTTTTTTCCTGTTGGTTTTTGGGTTTAGGATAAACCTTTACAGGCAGGAACCTAGGAGAAAGTTTGTCCAGTTATGTGTTGTTGGTGGCCATACAGTGCAAGCCAACCTATGGTAGTATGGAGCTTCACAGATGATTATTAATCTCGGATTACCTCAGAGCTGTCCTTCATGGACATTACTGTGGACTTCTTGGGATTGGGAAAGTATAGAGAGTGAGGTGGCAATAAAAAAAAAAACAAATCAAGAACTACTGCATTGAGTACATTTCTTAACACTGTGCCCTTCCTATCAGAAATTGGGGACTTAGATCAATGTACCCAAAGAAACCCTGATTTAATTTGTAGGAACTGTAAATATTTGGGGGGGGCAGTGCTGTGTAGGAGGCTGATAAAGGGAATTTCTTAATCAACTTAATGAGTTTATTGGTCGGTGAGCCTTTGGGACTTGGATTATGTCTTCCTACTGAGGGTATGGCTGTATCCCCTTGGAATGTTCTAGAAGTCTTATTTAACTGATGGGAGATACATGTGAGATGAATGAGTTCCCTCAGATTCCTGAGGGATGAGTGTGGTGGGAGGAGCCCCCTCTTTGTGTTAATATATCCAAGGGAGTCAGATGCACAGGTTTTCATCCCTTTTCTACCCTATTGCCTTTCTTCTGTACGGATACTGAGAGTGCAGCTGAGCTGAGGGTGGAGTTGGGTCATGGTAGTGGTAGTGGTGTGTGGTGGAGGGGATTTCTTCCCCATTAGTAGTTGCTAGTGCCTGTCTTGGAGCACTGGCATATGGAAGTTGCATGTGCTTACTGCATATGGCCTGAGATAAGAGTTCCTGAAAAATCCAGAGCTTCTGGCCCCAAACTTGGAGAAGTTGTAACTTCTCAACCATGTAACAGCCACAGGGAAGAAAATTACATGATCCAAGTGTTGACAATTCCTGACCTCTAGCCTCCTGGACAGAGGAAGGGAATCTTCCGTGGCAACAAATCCCATAATCTAGCTTTAGAGCAAGAAAAGCAGATTCCAGACTAGTTTCTCTTCCAAGGGTGGTTATTGAGTATGGAGGACTGCAGGACTTTGGGACAGTAAGATTTACTAAAGAGGGAGGAACATTATATTGATTGTTTATGAGCTACTAGGAGTCCTTGCATGTTTTCTGTATTTGTCTGCAGACTCTTGTCAGTCCTTTGTATTTTTGGTGAGGTAGAATAAAGGTTGTCCTTCAATATACTTTTTGATCTTGAATGCTTGTATAGGATCTGGGAACCTCTTTTATTTACATCTGTGTAAACTTCAAAGTCTAAGAGGAGAGTTCCTGAAGCATGTCAAGCTTCTGATCCCAGAAGTTGTATTTGTGGATTTTACCAAAGTAAATTCTGGACAGTGGTATAGCAAACCAAAGAGATTGTGATCTTTGGGTCTGACCTTAAGATCAAATGTAGTCTGTTTAACCTCTGAGTTGAAGGTCCTGGGCCCACGGATTACATATTCTATTGCAGAGGTATGGCATATTTGTAGGTAAATATGAAGTATGTACTAGGTACTTTGAAGAGGCTGAGAGCCCTTATAACTGGGGAGGGAGAGTTGTAGGGGGGGGATCTGAAAAGACCTTGCTTTGAAGGAAGGAGGTGAATATAGTAACGTGGCCAATGGCAACTAAAACCCTAATGTTTCCTTCTGGATAATAAAAGAAGTTGAGGAGGACGAGGACAAAGACCAGTACGCTGCCTTTCTCTTTGTGCTTTCTATCCTGTTTGTCTGGTGGAGCATTCAAGCATCCTTTTAGATCATTCTCTTTGTAAAGTTCATTGTTTCCTGCCTCCATCAAACACAGGGAAGTGAGCTATAGATTGGACAATGAAGCAGGAAAAGCCAGCGTGCTGGAAAGGCTCTAAGTGACAGGAACCCTCCAGGCTCCTGCCCCCAAAGGGCCTGCAGCGAGGCTTCCATAGTGTGGTGACAGTGCAGCTGCCTTGTTCGTGCTGTCGGGCCCCAGCCTGGACGGCAGTGCATCAACCCTGCTGCTTGGCTTCTTTTCTTGTCTGTTCTGGGGGGTCATTTTGGAGCATTTCCTTGAGGCCACATCATGAGCTCTTGGCCTAGATGAAGCTGTTAGGGTGTGGGAGGCAGTGTCTCTGCTTTCAGGCTTCCTTTTGAGGTTAGAGGTCTTAACTTTGGAGTTTAATGCCATCTCATCCTCAGTATTCAGTGTGGATAGAGTGCTGGGCCTGGAGTTAGGAAGACCTGAGTTCAAATGTGACCTCAGACACTTACTGACTGTGTGACCCTGGGCAAGTCACTTCACCCTGTTTTGGTTTCCTCATCTGTAAAATGAGCTGGAGAAGGAAATGGCAAACCATTCTAGTGTCTCTGCCAAGAAAACCCCAAATGAGGTGGTCCCAACTGAAATGAGTAAACAACAACGGCATTGTCAGCATCACTTTAGAAGCTTCCCAGGCAAACCCCATTTAGAGTCTGGGAGCCCATGAGGCCACTGTCCAAAAGGCCCACTGAGATGTTGGACTGGAGACCAGCTAGGAGAGGCCTTTCTGCTCTCGTGGGCGATTACAATGGGTCCCTGCATCTGAACTTCAGGCCTTCTAGGCAGCGAGGTAGGGAGTCTAGGCAGCAAGGAAAAAGGCTTGAGGCCCAAGACATTTGCGTTCATTCCTAAGCTCCTGAAAGGTGCATTATTCTAGATATGGGGGTGGGGGTGGGGAAGAACCGAACTCATCATCTTGGTGTCTTTTTCCTCCTCGTGCCTCCTGGTATAGTTGCTTTGCTCTACGTATAGTCTTGCATGAGGGCTTGTCGCTTCCTTTGACTTACATATTTAGTCATGCAAACCTATTAACCTTGCTGCATTCCCATGTTACAGTTGCCATCAGGACTCCGAGTCCCAGTTCTTTGAGTTGACTCTCTTTGCCAGGGAATGAATACAAATGAAGATCACTTTAGAGCCATGATAGGGAGTCAAGTTAAGAAACCAAATTCTCTCTGTCATTTGAATCAGGCCTGGCCCTGGAGGATGCTGTTGCTGAACACAGCTGCTCAGATTAATTGTCCTGCTGAAAGTCAATTTTTCTGGCATCAAAAACAAAAGCAAAAAAACCCCAAAGTCACTTCTATTGCTCCTGTTTCTATAACATTTGCCTTTATTTATTGGAGATAAGGACCCAGGGCCATAACTTGGTAGGGCCAATGGGACTTTGCCCCTGAGACTCTGACTTATTGGGCAAGGGCCTGCTTCCTCCTCACAGCATGTGCCATCCTCCTACCTTTGCTAACCCTTTTCTTCTCCTTTGTCAACCACCTCTAGGGTGAAGGCCAGATTCTTTGGGGGAGAATGGTTGGGACTGGCTTTATATGGGACTAGCGAGCTGCGAAGATGTACCAGCCATCTATGGTCAGGTTGTAGATTTCTATGCTCTTAAACCTTATCAAATCTGTCATTGTATTTCGTTTCCCCTTAACTTTTCCATTTAGTTACCAGAAAAGTCCTTTTGGAAAAATCCAACCTTTGTTAAGGGGAACCTAACAATTCAGTAAGCACTAAAATTTAACCCACTTGCTACATGCAAGGCACCATGTTAGGCAGTGTGGACAAAAAGGCAAAAATGAAATAATCTCTGCACTCAAGGAGATTTCATTTTGCTAGCAAGAGGAATCTGTGCCCTTTCCTGGGATGAGGGATCTGAGGGAACTGAGCACCCTAGGTGTGGCATGGTGGGAAAGAGGGGTCACGCCCATTATGTGGGCCTATTAAAAGGTGAGGAAAACCCCAGATAGCCTTTATCTGCACATGTAGTCCCATTGCCTGCCTAGGCTATTTCCCTCGTAGGAAGAGAGAAAAATCATAGATGGAAAAGAAAATGAAGATGTGTTTTACTGAAAGATTTTGGGGACATTATTACTGAGCTATTCTACGTGACCTTTGAAAAATCAGGGCAAAGAGGAGAGTTGCTATGGGACTAGAGATTAATTTTGTAATTTTTGTCCTGATTTGGAAAGGGAGGAAGAAAAGAATTCAGTGATTTTGATGCTGATTTTTTTCAAAATTCTAGAATGCGTTACTAAAGGTATGGTTCTTAAGGATTTAGAAAGGAATGTGGCGATCACTGGGAATTGGCGCAAGTTGTTCCCAGCAAGTCACGTCATGGTAGGCTACACTCATTTCTTTTTTCAATGGGACTACTCACCAGGTGGTTATATCAGGGGAATGCCATGCACATAATATCCCTGGATTTCATCAAGACATTTGACATCAGCACCATGAGGTTTCGTGAGGTTTCATGAGGTTTCAAAACCATGCCACATGGCAGTCAGGGGAAGAAAGCGGGAATGTTTAACCTGGAGGAGAGAAGTCCTTTGACCAGGTGTCACGTTCAGGAGAACTAAGGGTCTGTGACTGTACATTTAGTGACTGGGAGCATTTGCATGGTTGATTTCACAGCTCCTTCTCAGTCCTCAGCTGTTAGAAAGCAGACTAAGGTATGTGCCCTGAAGCAGCATGTGCATTTGAGTCAAGGGAAAGGATGGTGCAAGGTATGAACCATTGCATTCATCAGCCTCCACTTGAATACCTGCCGTGATTAGGAGCTCACTCCACTCCCTAGGCCAACTGTCTCAACTTTGGGATCACTCTCCTTGTTAAGGATATCCAGCCTCAATCTGATTCTCTACTGCTTTCCCCCATTGCTCCCAGTTCTGCCCTATAGGGCCAAGCAGACTAAGTCTTGTCCCTCTTCTTTCTGGTAGTCCTTCAAAAACTTGATGACAACCATCCTTTCCCCAAGCCTTCTCTTCTCCAGACTAAACATCCCCAATTGTCGTATGGTACCGTGTGGAGGTACCATCACCACCTTGGTTGCTCTCCGTTGGATGCCCTTACTTTAGAGTGGTACCCAGAACAGAGCACAAGGCTTCAGATATGGTCTGAGCAGGAACACTCCCTTCTTGCTTCATCTCCCTTCATTTAACATCAGATTACTTTAGCTTCTTTGGCTGCCCATATCACCTGGCTGGCCCACACTGAGTTTGCAGTTCATGTCTGACCTTACTTTCCCTTTCTTGTACTTGTGAAGTTGATTTTTATTGAATCCATGCACAGGACTTTTAATTCGTTCCTATTCAATTTCATCTTGTTGGAATTGGCCCAACATTCTAACCTTTTGGATCCTGACTCTCTCATCTGGTGTGTCAGCTTTCCCTCCCAGCTTGATGTCATCTTTGAATCGGATGAGCGTCCCGTCCATGCCTTTATCCAAGTCATTGATAAAAATGTTAACCAGCACAGGGCCAAGAACAGATGGTTAGGGGCTGACTCATCACCAGTTGTCACTTTGACTCTTAGCCAGGTCACAGGGGCACAACGGTAGTGCTTGATGAGTTATTCTCAGAAAATGCACGTCAACTCACTGTGGAAATTCATTTTCAATTAGTAGAGTTTTTCTCCTCTGTTGGAGACTGACTTCCCATTGATAGTTCTGGCATTAGCCTTTCCTTTACCCCCACCCAGCTTAAAGGACCTGAACTGAAACTATTCAGAGTACTTGCTACTTGAGCCATTTGATAATGAATTGTTGAAGATCAAGTTCATTTGGAACAAGTTCAAATTCTTCATTTTCCCAGAAATGTGAGTTTCCTCTTGGTTACTTCACATGCACTCTGTTGAAAGTAAAAATGTAGACATGTCTTTTGGATGGCTCCTTGTCTTCCTGGGTGTCCATTACCTGCTTCCTGGATAATCAGTCAGCAGGTGTGTGGAGCCCCCAGGCACAATGATGGCAGATAACCACATTGCTAGCATTCACCTCTTTTGCTCTGATCTAGCTTTGCCAACCATAGCAGTATACTGTTTGGAAACAAGGAAGAAATCAAAGTCTTCAAGGGCCTTGGGAGAAGGAGGCCAAGCATCAGATAGCCCCAGCTCCGTATTATCACAAGAAGGTTTTATTCTGTTATTATGTGCAACCTCTAGCTTGCAAAACTAAAAATTGGGTCTCTATTAGTAGTAGATATGACCTGCATTGGTAGCCTCAGAATATCAGGAGAAAATGAAGAAGGCCCCCATTACCTGGCCCCAACATCTATTGGGGCTCCCTTTGGTGGACTTGGAGGAGGGCAGGGACAATAGTTACGCAAGAGGAACAGTCATGGAGGGGTTTTGATCACTGGTGGGAATACCCACATTGATGAGATCATAGACCCATTAGAACACTAGAGTAAAAGTAGGGGCAGAAAAATTATTTCTGTGTGGTAAAGTGAAACTCAGTTCAACAGATAGGAATTAAACATGTACCATGTAAAAGGCAGCAAAAACAACCAAGAAATAGTCCCTGTCCTTAAATGGTGGTATGCCTTGTCCCAGTGGGATGGAATGGTTATACAAATCGGCAAAATACAACAAATACTGAGACTAAGCTAAAAATGAGGTCAAAGACAGGGAGGCTCAGAACCACAGAAGGCTTTATGGAAGATATGGAAGCTCAGCTGATCATTGAAGAGGCAGATATGATGAAGGAATACATTTCATGCACTGGAATCCACAAGAACATTGCACTGGGAGTATGAAGACTTGGGTCAGTCCTGCCACTTACTTGTCCTATAAACTTGGGAAAGTCCCTAAAATTCATTATTTTCTTACTTGTGTAATTGGGAGAACAATTGTGCACTCTCACTGGGGTATTATGAGAATCAAAGGAGATAACATCTGTGTGAAAGTGCTTTGTAATCATAAAACATTGTGCTAGTGTAAGATAACAGCCACTTTTTCATATTCTTTCTATCTTCCTTTCCTTCTTTCCCCTCTGCCCCTTTCCTCTTTTCCTCTTTCTTCTTTTCTATTACGTGTCTGAGCCATATGGATAATTTCTTTTTCTCTAGTCTGTGCCCATGAGACTATTATAATGATGCATTCAAGAAATTTAATCAATAAATCCATGTTGTACTGACACTGAAAAGAGAGGCTTGAAAAGAAGCTGGAGCGAAACAGGTAGTGTTTTTGCCATGATAACAGGTAGGGCCAATAACTCTTCTGTAATGATGGCGCTCTTAGGCTTAAAGCTACTCCACTGGGACGAGAGCCCTTTAGACAAGGACAATAAATTGTTAGGGGAGGTCTTTAGACATCTATCATAGGATCACAGCATCATAGATCTGGAACTACAACTGGCAGGGACCTTAGAGAACATGTCCCGCTTTCTCTGTTCCCACTGTTGGTTGTGAGTAAGCAGACAGAGAATTTAGTTCTAAGGGATGCACAGTGAGATTGCTCTTCTACTCCTTGAAGTCAGAGGCTATTCCATTTTGCTTTGCATCTCCATAGCCTAGTGCTTAGTAGGCACTTAACGAATGCCTGTTGATTGATTGATTGAATTGATCCTACCAACTTTAGGTATACAGCAACCATTGCATTGAGAAAATAGCCTTTCTCTACCTTGGGGGTGACCTGGGCACAATAACTGCACTACGGTATGGTGAACAGAGACCTAAATCAGCAGTCAGAGGGCCTGGCTTTGAATCTCAGCCCTGCCCCTCTTTGACCTTTCTGGGTCAAATATCATGTTTCCTCACGTGCAAAACGAGGGGCATGGAGTAAATGACCTCTGGCATCCCTTCCAGCTCCAAGTGTATGATCCTATGATCTTCTCTTTGGGAATAATGATGAATGGGTCACATTAGCCTCTAATGATGTTGTTTGACCTATCATAATCATTAGGAATCCCAAGCGAATTAGATTGGGTCCTTTAGAAAAGGGAGGACCTTCTTTGCTCATTTTCTTCTTCATTCCCCACATAATTAACTGCCTGCAGAAAAAGAAAAGTCTAGGTGGAATTTCTTTTCTTTCCTTTGTGGAAGGATCATGAGTTAACTCAGCTATCCCTACATGAGGGAGACAGAAATCTGCTGGAAAATGCTGCATCAGCCTTGATCGTTAGCCTAAAAGATCAGGGAGGGAGGCCTGCCTTGCTTCTAGAAAACCAGACATTTGAAAATGAGGGGGACATCATCCCTATGATGAAAGGGTTCTTTGTGATATGAGGGAATTACAAAGTGTTCCTTGGAATAAAGAACTCCCCAATCCATTTCTAGGGTTATTTACTGTTACTGATTATTGACTGTTTGACAGAGGCTGAGAGGCAAAGACACTCGGGACTAACACATGCAGAGCCACTGTTCACCGATGATCAAAGAAAAGCAACCATTTCGGGAGTTATAACGTAAAGTCTGAAGAAATAGAGCTTGACTTAGAAGCATTTCATTGCCAGACAGCTCAATGAATTGGAAATAGCACTGGACTTAAGAGTCAGGTGACCCTAGTTCAAATCTGGACTTCGTCACTTGCTACTGGCGTGAGTTTAAGCAACTATTTTATTCCCCTTTGCCATAAAATGAAAGAGTTGAACTAGATGATCCTCAAGGTCCCTTATAGCTCTAAAGCTATGAACATGTGAATTTGTGGGGAGTTCATCTGTTGTACTCAAAAGGTCCCCCAAGTCCAGATTAGAAATCAGGAACAAAAAAAGACAACCTTCCCCCAATAAACAGAAGAAAGAAACCGGGACAAAGGCAGATGAGTTAAATGATGTCAGGGTAGAGATAGCCTACATCAATGGGGTCAGCTTCAAATATAAATGGGTCCACTAATCTGTACATAAGGATCACACTGGCCACACATTGACTTCGTTTTAAAATCTATGATTATCTATGTTTTATTGTATTTGCATTTATTTTGTTAAATATTTCCCAATTACATTTTAGTCTGGTTTGGGCAGCCTTCTGCAGTGCTGTGGGCCCCATGTAACCCTTGGGCCCATATTTGAGCCCTTTGCCCTACATAGTTTTCTCTCTCCCTTTAGCATGTTGGAAGGGAGGAAAAGAAGTTTTGAGGGTCCAGAGAAAAGGTCCTTCCACAGTAGAATTGAAGCTAGCAGACCCACCAACAGCTATTGCAAATATCCAAATGGAAGGCAATGAGGGCCTACACCAGAATGGTGGCAGTATCAGAGGAGACAAAGGGGTGTATTTTGGGACACGTTGCAAAGGTGAAATCGACAGGCTTTGGCAATAGATTGCATATTCGGGGGAGAGGGGAGAGATAGTGAGGAGTCCAGGTTAACTCCTGAGGTTGCAAGGCTGATGGATTGGGAGGATGTTGCCCTGTACAGTGGGGAGTGGGGGTGGGGGAGGGTTTATGGGGAATAATGAATTCCAGTTTTTGGATATATTGAGTTTAAGATATCCATTGGATATCCAGTTTGAGATGTTTGAAAAGAAGTTGGAAATGTGAGATTGGAGGTCAGCAGAGAGATTGGATCAGGAAAGGTAGATTTGAGAATCATCAGCATAGAGATGGTAATTAAATCTTTGGGAGCTGATGAGATCACCAAGTAAAGTAGGACAGAGGGAAAAGAGGAGAGGGCCCAGGACAGAGCCCTGAGGGAGACCTGTGGTTAGAGGGTGTGATCTGGAAGAGGATCCAGCAAAGGAAACAGAGAAACGAGGGGTCAGAGAGGGAGGAAGGGAGCCAGGAGAGAAGAGAGTATGAAAGAAGAGAGGGTGATCACCAGTGTCAAAGGCTGCAGAGAGATCAAGGAGAAAGAGGATTGAGAAAAGGCCTTTGGATCTTGCAACAAAGAGATCATTGGTAACTTTGGAGAGAGCGGTTTCAGTTGAATGATAAGGTTAAAAGCCAGATTGTAAGGGGTTAGGAAGAGAGTAAAAGAAGAGAAAGCGTAGGCACCTCATATATAACGCTTTTTCAAAGAGTTTAGCTACAGGAGGCAGAAGAGATATAGGATGATAGTGGGGATGGAAGGATCAAGTGAGGAGTTTTTCAGGATGTGAGAGACAAGAGTATGTTTGTAGGCAGTAGAGAATGAGCCTATTGGCAAGGAGAGATTGAAAATAAGTGAAAAAATGGAGATAACAGAGAGGAACCAGGATGGAATGGGATCACTTGACCAAGTAGAGGGCTTGGCCTTGGTCAGGAGTAAAGTCCCTTCATCATGTGAGACAGGGGTGGAGGAGGAGAGTGGCAGGAGGCACCTGAGTGGTAAGAGATGAGGAAGAGGGGAGGAGAGGGAGTTCATGGCAAATGGCCTCAATAATTTCTGTAAAATATGAAGCAAGATTCTCAGCTGAAAAGGGAGTAGGGTGAGCCATGAGAGGTTTGAGGAGGGTTGATGAGGTTTGGAAGTGCTGCTGTGGAGAGTGGGATGTGGACTTGATAAGAGAGGTGTAGAAGGATTGCCTAGCAGCAGTGAGGGCCCAGTTGACACTGGGTAAAATACATTTATAGCAAACTCAGTCAGAACAGTTGTGTAAGTCTCTCCACCTTTGTTCAGCAACACGTGTGTAGAAGTTTAGGCAGCAAATGGTGGGAGGGATCCAAGGCTTGGCTGGGCATAATCGGCAATATGATAAGGGGGCAAGTGATTCAAGAGAAGAGGTCAGTGTGGAGTTGAATTGATTCACCAAGAGGTCAAGATGGGGAAAAGAGATGAAAGTGGTTGGTGCTAGCTGCCTTAGTAACCCCTCAGCAGGTAGTCACCAACAGCCACTACTTGTCTCTTCTTCCTCTGACCCTTAATGATGATTCTATCTTGACAGCACCTGGGGAGTATTCGAAGGAGCTGTGATTTCATTGGGGGTAGGAGGGGATGTGAAGAACTCCTCATGTGAAGTTTGAAAATTGTTTTCACCAACACAGATTGCAGCCCATCTCTGACTTAGTAGATGGATCCTAGGGAGTTGGCACATAGAGTCTGTTAAGTGACTTGCCCAGGGTCTCACAGCTATCAGAGGATTTGAACCAAAGTCTTCCTGACTTTAAGCTCAGAACTCTGCACCCTCTGCCTTGCCACCTTTATACATGTTTATGGAATGGGGAGAAAGCATAGGAGGGGCTCACTGGGAGAATCCTGTCTCTGTGCTGGGGTGGCTGCAGATACAAACAGAAAGTTAAAGTCCAGTATCTTCCTCTCCAGAAGGGAGACCACATTCTAAGGGCCCAGAACAAATTGCAGATTCAGTCTCAGGTCCAATTGTTCAGCTCTACTGTTCACACAACTCAAAGCAAAGCAAATTAAACCAAGCCAAACAGACAGGCCTGAAGCCCTTATTCTTGCCAGTGATGATCAGGTGGGTTCCCAGAGGTTAACTGCTATGGAAATAGAATGATGCTAAATTGCTAGCATTAATTTTAATCCTGAAAGTTTGGTTTTTTCTCCATTCTACAACTGAATGGGATTTTCTTCTAGACATCCTTAACAAGTGAGGGTTTAGATTTAAATTTAGATACCTTGGCCTGGAGAATCGGCTTCTTATTAACGTGACGCATTCTCATCTATTAGTCCTAATACTGGCGAACAGTATATGGGCCCTTGATAACGATGTCCTTTCTTCCCTAGCCTTCTCATACTCACTCTTGTCACCATCGTGACAGGAATAAAGAAAGAAAGAACCTTATTAAGAAGAATTTTCTCTTCCCTGACTACCCTTCTCTCCCCACTCCCCTCCCCTGCCCAATGTCTGACTGTATCTGCTGAATTTTACATGGGACAGTGATAAACAAGTTTAATGCATATTTCCCTGGCCCTCCACCCCATGGGGCTTCTAGAACACCCCGTTCCCCTTTTTCAAGGCTTAATAGCAGAGCTCTGTCTGCCTGTGAGTCATTCTAGCCTGCTTTCTTTGAGCCTTTTAGGAGATCAGCTCTATTTTCTATCACTGGGTATATTTGGAGTTCAAAGTTGCCCAGTACATTTTGCTCCCCTTCCCATAACTCTGATTTGGAGAGTGTACTTATTGGAAAGAATCATCCAAAGGGTTTCATTTCACCTCGCCATTAAGGAAGGGGATGGCTTCCATCATTACATTCACTTCTTTGTCTGAAATGTTAGCACCAGAGCTAGAGATAACATAGGAGACATGAGGAAGACTTTCAGGATGGGGATTCTCTCTCTCTCTCTCTCTCTCTCTCTCTCTCTCTCTCTCTCTCTCTCTCTCTCTCTCTTTCTCTCTCTCTCT